>NW_027270330.1:58794-131128 GCF_030848805.1 Temnothorax longispinosus | reverse complement strand
GATTGCGCACTGAGAGATTCAAATTTTTCAACCGGAAAAGAAAATCATGGATTCTAGCAAAATCTCTGTTCTTATTTGGTGCCTCTCACGAACAAGACAAGCTTTTGCACTCAAATTTTGTGCACGTCGCGAACGCGAGCTGCAGCGACCGTCCGCTTTAAGGACGAACTCGTGTACGTGTCTTTGGAAAATAAAATTGCTTCTCGTCCTCGACTGTGGTCTTCATGTTGGAGAAGTAAGATTCGAGGCCGTTCTCGGCCGCAATATAGTGCAATTTCGATTCGAAAAAGTCGATTGGTGTCGACTGTGACAAAATGTGTAGTCTAAGGAAAGGAACGCTACCTGTGTTCAAGTGTGTCCATCTGTGACGGACTGTGTCACCTAAATGGAAAACAGCCTAAATCAGCTGTTCCTCCCTAGAGTTATTCTCCCGCCTAGTTGCTTTAGCGATTATCCGCTCGGAGTAATTAAGAATCCTTTTCCTATATAAATGGTATGGAAACATAAAGCAGGCAGGAAAAGAGAGAACGCATTCTGCACATAAAAACCGGCAGAATCGTTCTCCGGTAATAACATCCATCCTCTCCAGGAGATTTATCTCCGAGGACGCCCTAGCCGAACTGCGCCGGCTTATCGCGAAAAATGCGGGTTAATTGTCATCCAGCATGGTGTACACGACGCTTGCGGAGCCTGGAATATCGACTCGCGATCGAGGCCGGCGTTCGAGACAATTTTACATCGAAGGCATCCGAGTATCGTGCCTCGCCTCTCCTTTAAGCAAAATCGCCTGACAAGCAGCAAGTGTAGCGTCCACGCGACGGTTGTTTCTGGCGAGTGAAGTTGGCCATGTAATTTACGAAATTCCATCATGTTAGGTTGAAATAATTAGGTTCCATAATTTCATCAGTTGCACATTGCAAAATCGTCCCGAGACAAAAAGTACGAACATCATTAAATTTTTAAAAAAGTATGTTGTCTATATACGCATTTTGAAAATATGTTTGATGCAAATTGCTACATTTACTAATTGACTAAAAGAAAGTGTGTTATATCGTAAATAGTAAGCGTTTACTTAAGCCAGCTTGCAAAAGATTTTCTAATACATACATATATATTTTAATTAACTTCTATTAACTTCTTGATTAAATTCATCATTATTCATTCATTTGCAATTATAAAAGTTATTCAGCTTTATATAATGCCAGTAACCACAACCAGAAAAATGTTAATGTTAGTTATATCTTTCAACTAAAGACGAGAATATTTAGACCACATATTGTTTCTGTTGCGGCCGCAATTAAAAAATAAAACTTATCATTAAGAAATAAATATTATAACAATGTATTAAACGCGGAAGTCCGCAAAAGTCAGCAAAATTGACGAATTGCGCGACCGACCTACATCCTACCAACCAACTCAGCAGAAACGAAGGACGAACGAGGGAATAAAAGAGAACGAGAAGAAGAAGCCGAGACAGATTGGAGTTAGAAGCAGTGACGGGCATTTCGCGCAATTAACCAAACTAAAGTTATTAAAGTATCATTTTATTCAAATCAAAGAATGTCGTTAATTCCGTCTCGCCTCCCCGTGGATTGAAAGAACCCCAGTGTTTCAATAAGGGGCACAACATTTCTATATAAGTAATTGTCTACAGTTGTACTTTATGACCATGTTGGAACATTCCCATAAACACAAGGATGTCTTTTGAGTACCACATGACGAGTCAATTCTGACGATTAGGAATTGCTCTCTAATTTAATGATTATTATTTATTTATTGTATTACACAACGCTACGTTCCTAATTTTTAAACTGCACTTGAGAAGGGCTCAAACCTTGAGCCAAAACGTAGTGTACATTATTTATATTTTTGCCAGTTTGTCGAGAAAAAGGAAAGATTTTGGTTTTTTAATACTGGCGAAGAAGTTATTTTTTTTATATATTACATAATGTCATTATCCATTGAATACTAAGAACCCCACTGCAGGAAGGAACGAATCCCGGATCTTCCGGATTGTCTCCCGACAACGATCATTTCGGCAGTGAAACAACAACGACAATCACCGTTCTTCATAGTTGCAAATTGTGCAATTTTCAATATAATTCGCGGGAGGAAATATTCTTCCATTATTAGGAGAGATACATCTTTTTCTCCCGTAATGAAGATAATATATATATCCGTTATCAAAATATATCTGTCTTGTTAAAAAAATTAATAAATACATAGAATAATTCTCAAGAAAAAGTGGCTACAAAAGAATATATTTAATAACTGATTTTCCGGCCAGATTTACAATGCCGGAGATGATTTTTATAAACAGACAATAAAAGTTAAAAAATAAAGTATAGGGGGTTTGTAATCGTATTCTTTGATGAAAACAAAATATAATTTTTCATTTTTTTAAATATCTTTTTTTCTTTTAAACCTTTTTTTCTTTTTTTTTCTTTTTTTTACTTTCCATCTTTCTTTATTTAAAAAAAAATTATTATATCCATGTTTACTTTATTACTGCCTTTTCTTCAGTCAGATGGAATTATCATTGGTAGCGTCAATGGAAGAATATTTATTGAAAAGGATAAGATCTTTTTTATAACATATTAAATCTCGCGACTCGATTTTATAGCTGTCATCGCCGAGTCATGCCGAAACTACTGCTTTCGAGAATCCGAGTCAAATTGATTAAATAAAATCTGAGATTAATTCTGGTTCTGCAACGGGGACCTCTGATTTTCAACAAAAATATTACCAAATCGACGAGAAACAATTCCCCTCGATAAGGATAAAATCATATATACATATATCATTACCCATTGAATACTAAGAACCCCACTGCAGGAAGGAACGAATCCCGGATCTTTCGGATTGTCTCTCGACAGCGGTCATTTTGGCAGTGAAACAACGACAATCACCATTCTTCATGAATGCAAATTATGCAATTTTTCAATATATATTCGCGAGAAGAAATATTCTTCCATTATTAGGAGAGATACATCTTTTTCTCCCGTAATGTAGATATATATCCATTATCAAGATATATATCTATCTTGCTAAAAAATAAATACAAACACGGATAGAATAATTCTTAAGAAAAAGTAGCTACAAAAAATATATTTAATAATACAATTTAATAATTGCGAGTTTCCATACAAGAGGAATGTACATCGACTCACATCTCTATTTTTTTTGTTGCAAAAAAGAAGATCAGTAAACCTTAAAGTTAATACCTTATAAATTTGATTAACAGCGAAAAGTGCGTTAAAAAAACTCGCCAAAAGCGTTTTTCAATTTTTGTAGCTTGACTCTCAGTTTCTTTGAGCAATGCTTTTGAGCGGACCCTCAGTGCCTTTAAGCAGTAAACAAACATCAACAAGATAGCGGTCGCCATAAATAACGACGATTATGATTCTCCATATGATTATGAAACAGTACATAATCAAGATTAAGATCTCACGGAACATGATATTTATAATAGCAAATAGTGCTGAGATCATTATGGATTTGGAGAAACTTGTACTTAAAGTAGTTCGGCGCGACAAGCGCACGAAGATCTCCAAGGCTGTGCAGTTGAAATATTCCTCCAACAACATTCAAGTTGGGAGGATTACAATGGTCTATACTGCTTAAAGCATATCCTTTGAATGCTAAAAAGCTATTTCAGAGTTGGGGCACTGTAAACTGGAGCCAAATGCAATATCAAAAAAGAAACAGAAAAATGTAAGAAATGTCTTACATTCTTGCAATACGTCTCCAAAAAAAAAGAAAAACGCTTTTTTACATGGGCTTGACGGAAGAAGCCCATAAAGATGTTGATACAAGCGCCAATGACGACTCTGATCTTGATATTTAAATAATATTTATATTGTAATTGCTTTTTGTAATAAATCTTTATTTTAAAAGGACATAAATAATATGATTTGTTTCCATTTTTTCCCCAAAAAACTACTGTTGCTATAGGATGTAAGTATCATTAAATAAAATGTTTTTTTTTTACACTTTTTGCAATATATTAAAATAGTTTTTATTTATTGCAAAAATTTTATAAGTTTTAGAAAAAAAACGAAACAAATTTTATAGCATGCTTTTATTTTAATAATTTGACAGTTACTATTAAGAAGTTATTTTATTATCCTCAAATGGAGTTTTCTTGATTTACATCCCTCTTGTATGAAAGCTCTCAATTGATTCTAAACTAACAGGATTTACAAGGCTCAAAATGATGGTTTTTTATCAAAAAACCAAAATTAAAAAATTAAATATATCTGTTTGTAACCACATTCTTTATTAAAGATAAACGTATTTTTTATTTTTTTAAATATCTACTTTTTTCTTTTTTTCTTTTAAACTTTCTTTCTATTTTTCGTCTTCCTTTATTTTAAAAAAATTTTATTATTTATTATATCCATGTTCACTTTACTATTACGGTCTTTTCATCAATGAGATAAAACTACTATTTATAGCATCAATGGGAGAATATTTATCAAAAAGAATATAATCTATTCTTATAAAAAAAAGGACATATAAATCTCGTGACTCGACTTTTACAGCTGTCGTCGCCCAAATCATGCCGAAACCACTGCTTTCAAGAATCCGGGTTTAAATTCAATAAAACCTAGGATTAATTCTGGCTCTGCAAAACGGGGACCTCATAATTTTCAAACGGAAATATATATTATAACCAGTTTTGTTATGCCGCACGAGGATCAGGTCGTCGTAACGGCACTGGGGTTCGTCATCCGCAAGGAAAGGACAACATTCCAGATTTCTTTTTAATACTTTTTAATAAAGACACTTTAATGGATACATTTGTTTTGGTTACTTCGAATATCCTGACTTTTCCGGAAGTCGCGAGTAATACACGCACGGACTCGCCAGCCCGAGCCGCCCGAGCAACCAAGCAGCCAAGCAGCACAGCGGACAACAATTGAGAAACCTGACACCATGATGCGAATCGCTGCGTTAATGTAAAGTCCGCTCCAATTTGAAATTGCGAGCGCCGAAAATAAAATTCGCGAGCGACAGAAAGATTGCGACCGACATTCGCGAGTGCGAAAATAAAATCGCGAGCGCCGATAAATGTCGGACGACAAACTGTACCTATTGTTGTGTAGCGCACAACGTATTAAGGAGTTAACTGCACTTGGTAACACCGAGGGGCGGATGACTTGGTAATCTGACCCTAGCGACAGAGTCGAATCTAACATCCGCCGAAAAATCTGACGATTGCATCAACGACCGATCTTAAATTCGATCGAAGAAATTCCAACACCGAGAACTCCTGGAGGCAACATTGGAAAGATCAGTTTTTAGAAAAGATAAGAAAACTTCAAAAGAAAGACCTTCTACCCCCTACAACAAACCCACCACCAGACTTCAATTTGCAAAAATTGATGAAATCCCTTTAAGCAACCCAGACAACAACAGCTCAACCACTAAGCACAAACCATCCCACACTCCGAGCACACAATCAGCCTATCAAGAGTACATCCAAAATCCAAACTTTCAGCTAATTTCACCATGGGCAGCCTTGGAGAAATGCAACAAGGAATTATCTCCTACTGACGGATCAGACACGGTCTGGAGACCACCACGTCATCAATCCATTATTACTACCCTTCTCCTCTCACTTAACCCTTTGGACCAACGGCTTAACGTCTCTTTCCGACAGACGGAGCCCAGTTTTCTCCGCACGAGAATCCTTTTTCTCGCACGATCCAACAAAAGAAAATAGAATCTTTTGATGGTATATCTTTTACACTTTTATCATGGATAAACTTATCAGTGTTACGTGTGGGGGAACAAAATTTTAGTCTTTTAAATAACCAAGAGTGCTAATTGATATTAAAATCTTTAAATAGCCAAGACTGCTAATCGATATTGATTAATTATCCGATTTCTCATGGAGACAGTTCTCTGGCCGTGGTTTCGCAGGGAATCGAGTCTACACTTGATGATAAGACCTTCCTCCTTCCTCAATTAGGATAAGACAATGAAATGGTGGGAAGCTCAGGCGGGGAGGTTCTCGCCATTTAAGTATAAATAAGAGTGAAGGATTAATTCAGTAGTTATTCGAAGTCCGGAGTTTTGAGTAGTCGATACTCTATTGTCAAAATCTAAACTCGTAGTAAGAACTTTAAAACCGTATTGAACATTTGTAATCGAGTTTTCCGGAATAAAGGTGTAATTTTAATTTTGAAACTAATTCATATCCAAAACCTTTTTAATTTTATCACTCCTAACGGTCGCTGCCAACTGCGTGGCAACAGGAGATTTCCTATTATTCTTGTCGCTGCCAAAAGCGTGGCAACAGGAGATTTCCTATTATTCTTGTCGCTGCAAAAGCGTGGCAACAGGATTCCTGAATGGCCAGAAAAGGGGGCAAAAGATTACAAACTCAAAAAATTAAAATATCTTATTAAACAAGCTATTCTATTGATCACGACCCCTTTCCATTATTTTTAAAATTAAAGGAAGTGAAACCAAAATTCAAATTAAAAAACCCTTAACTCCATACAAATTAATTCCTTTGGATTTTACGGTGATTTCCCAATTTTGAAATAATTAAAAAGTCTGATCCTCGTTATAAAACTTATAAAATTCGCTATCTTTTCGGGCTTGATTAATCACACAACTTGGTCCAAAATCCCGGGTAAATAACTTAAATGTTTTGACCCAAAAACGGACGACAGAACGTAACATAAATTTGGATTATGTAAATTCAATTCATTATGATATTTTATACGAAGGAAAAGCTAATAAAATGATTAGTGATGTAGATAAAAATTTTGCAAAATAATTTATTCCGCCTGTCAACTAGAGATGTAACTTTTGCGTTAACACAAAATGGGGGAAGAGCTTCTTTGTGGATACACATTAATTAAACAGAGCATCCAAAACTTGTAATTTAGAAATAAAAAAGGAGAACTTTCGCGCATAAGCGCCGATTATCAGTAGAAAATTTAGACATTTTTGCTTATATTAATTCAAAAACTTTGTTTAGTGTAGAAAAACATATACGCACACAAATGAACCGCTTATACACAGACGTATTAACACAACGCTGTAATTTTTGGAACGACAAGTAATGAAGAACGCAACTGATGACCCTAGCAATCCATGCTCCAGACGATTTCGCATAGTCAAATTATGAAAGGACCCGGATATATGGCCGTGATCTCTGGAGAAGCTGTACATATAATTAAATGCACTCCGGTGGACAGAAAGTACCGACATACGCAGAATGTTATCAGCAATTACCAGTACTTAAAGGAAACGAAAGCTATTTTCTTCTAGCGCCAAGAACTCACATTTTGTTCAAAACAGAACACAAACTACTTGTAGCCGTATAATTTCCAACAATGTACCTTTTAAAAATGACGGATGGTATCGAATAACACCAATTCTAGAATCAGCAAACCCAACGATAATGAAACCGAACAATAAACCTACGTGGCAATATAATGATCCTGGACCCCTGGCAGCAAGCGGAATTTTATACAAATAATGAACTAGAAAATTTAAGGGACCAAATAATGTTTTCCAGCAGAAAGAAAATGGAATTTTTAAACACAATGGCGCGTGGCGTAAAGGGAAGAACCAGTACAAGCTCAAGGATATAGCTTTCTCACCTTTTGGATGAAAATTCATTGGAAAAAAGATTACGGAAAACGCTTGGAAGAAAATTTGGGGAACCATTTTTATCCATCGGGAATGCAAGTGCAGGAGTAATTGGATTATACTTCTGCATACGAACAATAAAATTAATAATGGATACCATTATACATGGCTATGCTCTTCATACTATTTATGGATGGTCATATATTTAATTGGAAAGCGCTATGGTACTCAGTAAACGAATTTGCTGTTACCTTTAGCACCAAGAGGAACAACACTAAAAGAAAAGGATCAAATATCTCCGACAGCAAGAGTTACCAGAAGCAACATTAACACACATAATAACAGAAAATGAAAATTTAGAGACAAATACATTACATTCACAACAACATATACATAAAATTATTTGCTCTGCTTCCCGAGACTAAAATTAAAGAAATTAAAATGAAACAGTTATCCACAATGAAACTCAAAGCCTATATCCGCGATTTATAAACACAAAATAAACTCTAAATTCTTAAGATCAAGTTTTCGGTTTACGCTGCAGATAAGAGGGCTAGCCGAGAGACAGCCCGTAAATGTAAGTCAGTTCAAATTCAGACTCAGTGCAAGCTCACGAGATTGAAATTATAATTAAAATCAAAAAGGGAATTAAGGAAAATAATAACAGTGGTAAATAATTTTCTTTTAAGTAAATTTTCTTTAGAGTCAAATAATTAATACTAGTTTAAACAATAAAGAAAATGAAAGGGACCGACGACAAACAGAAGCGAGAAAGAGAAGAATGAGTACTATGGGACCGATCGACGGAGTCCTACCAGCAGACTACGCAGGCTACAGTGAAGGAAGGAAAGAACCATATAACATATACATGAGATGCATGTGCTTAAGCACAGAAATAACGGCGAGATCCTTTACGTGAGCGGGAGTGATCCGAGAAGGAGAATATGCGAGGAATGCTACGATCGAAGAATTCCAACCTGGAAATTTTGAGAAGTGACCGGATGGCATTCGATATGCTCACCCTACACGGAATTGACATCGTGATACAACAATTAATTGTTACTTTTGTAATCAGAATTAATGTGTTTAAGGCCGTCTCACCAGTGCCGAGACTGTCTCGAGGAATACGTCAGGAATAGAGTAGAGTTTGAAATTATGGAATTTCAACAAAAAAATTCGAAATTAAGGTAATTACAAGATATTAAAAAAAAAAAAAAAGAATAGATACGATATTGATATAGATTTTAATATAGATATTATAAATTATCCCCAATACTATATATACCATATTATTATGGATTTTAGAAATTATGTTAGAAATTATGTTATGTTATCCCAAATAGCATATTATTTCGAATATAATGTTCAATCATACTATATTATCTATATTACATTATATTATATCATATTATTTCGTTAAATTCAATATTATTTTTGAAAATATTACTAATATTCAATTTTAAATATTATGTACACATTATTATACGTTATTATTATTAGACCATATATTTTACACAATATTATTACTGAATTTCTTCATATTAAAATACATTTATAAAACGTTTAAAAATTTTTCTCCTTTTTATTAATAGTTTCATACGCGGTAACAAACGTACCACGTATGACTTAAGGGGGAAGGTGTTACGTGCGAACAAAATTTTTAGTCTTTTAATAACCAAGAGTGCTAATTGCTATTAAAATCTTTAAATAGCCAAGAATGCTAATCGATATTGATTAATTATCCGATTTCTCATGGAGACAGTTCTCTGGCCGTGGTTCACAGGGAATCGATTTACACGTTGGTGATAAGACCTTCCTCCTCCCTTATAGGACAAGACAATGAAATGGAGGGAAGCTCAGGCGGGGGAGGTTCTCGCCATTTAAGTAACTAAGAGCGAAGGATTAATTCAGTAGTTATTCGAAGTCCGAGTTTTTAGTAATCAATACTTTATCAAAATCTACTCGTCATTACTCTCAAAGTCCGGAGTTTTGAGTAGTCGATACTCTATTGTCAAAATCTAAACTCGTAGTAAGAACTTTAAAACCCGTGTTTAAACATTTGTAATCGAGTTTTCCGGAATAAGGTAATTTTAATTTTGAAACTAAATTTCATATCCAAAACCTTTTTAATTTCATCACTCCTAACTGGTCGCTGCCAAACTGCGTGGCAACAGGAGATTCCTATTATTCTTGTCGCTGCCAAAAGCGTGGCAACAGGAGATTTCCTATTATTCTTGTCACAGCGTCTGCCAAAGCGTGGCAACACCCCACTGGATTTCCTGAATGCCCAGAAAAGGGGGCAAAAGATTCCAAATCAAAAAATTAAAATATCTTATTAAACAAGCTATTCTATTTGATCACCGACCCCTTTCCATTATTTTTAAAATTAAAGGAAGTTGAAACCAAAATTCAAATTAAAAAACCCTTAACTCCATACAATTAATTCCTTTGGATTAATTACGGTTGATTTCCCTAATTTTGAAATAATTAAAAAGTCTGATCCTCGTTATAAAACTTATAAAATTCGCTATCTTTTCGTGCTTGATTAATCACACAACTTGGTCCAAATCCCGGGTAAATAACTTAAATGTTTGACCCAAAAACGAACGGAAGAAAATACGAGAACGTAACATGTTAAAGAAAATAAGGAAAAAAGTGAGTTTTTTCTGAATAGAATAGGAATTATGGAAATATATCGGCGTACACTCGATGTACTGTGTATAAGTCTATCATAGCGCCCCACTTTGAATATTGCGCAACGATGTTAGTAGGCATGGATGAAACGCAACTGAATCGACTGCAAGTGGCACAAAACCGTGCCATGAGAGTCATACTGCAGTGCTCGCGATATACAAAGGTAGATTTGATGCTGCAAACCCTTAAGTTTATGAATGTAAGACAGAGGCTAATGTACAATGTATGTATTTTTATTTTTAAGATAGTAAGAGGCATAATGCCAAAACACTTAAGTAATAGGATAGAAATAGTAGGAGATGTGAGTGGACGACGAACGAGACAGGCTGAAAATATTAGAATTCAATATCGCAGGACGAAAAGCGCACAGAAAAGTTTATTTTATGAAGGTTTGAATATGTACAACGCCCTACCGATAGAAATTAAGCAATGCGAAAGAATTGTACCATTTAAACGTAGGTTAAGAGAATATATTGTACCTCATGTAGAGGAATTAATTTAAGGATATTTTATGTAAAAAATAGCCGAGAAGGCTAATAAACTTCAATCAATCAAAAAAAAAATCTCTCTCTCTCTCTCTCTCTCCCTCCCTCCCTCCCTCTCTGTCTTTCATTATATATTGGTTATTTAGGGTTGAAGATTTGCACAAAGATTCTTATAAACCAGAGATTTTATCGAAAATGAAACAGAAGTTACAAGAATTTTACGGCGCCGCCGGAACCAGTACCAATCGGGAGAGCAAATCGAAGATAAGTTTACGATTTCGGAGAAAATGCAAGTCCCCGCCCACCTGCAGAATCTCCACTCCTGCCAGTCCCGGGAGCCGATCCCGGGAGCGGGCCGAAGATCAGCGACGGGATGGCAAACATTTAAATCATACAATAAACTAATAAACGTATAATGTTTATTCTAGTTCAGACGATAGTCACACTTCTTCTGAATAAGAAATATTTTGGTTTTTGCGTTTCTAATACGTTCTAGCATAGTTATTCATTAAAGTGTCTGCCGTGACTAAATTTTTGTAACCCTTACCTAACGTCTACATAACGTCTACAGCTAAATAAAAATGGCGACGCTGCTAAACTTTTATTTATCCATATGTTACGACTAAAATTTAGCTACCGCATGCAAATTCTTGCTGCCGCAGCCAATCTTTTTTTCCGTAAAGAAATTGTAGAGTTATGGATGTAAATCCATTTGGTGCAGCTGCTACTGTATTACAGAACAGAATTTAAATATTTCAGTGAGAACAATGAGACGCCGATTAAATGCTGCAAAGGTTCACTCCCGTCCTGCAGCATAGAAAATAGAACTAAAGTCGGAACATCGAAGACAAAGAATGCAGTTTGCAAAAAAACATTTGAATACACCTCAAGAAGAATGGAACGCTGTTGTTTGGATGGATAAAAAAGTCTTCTCATCCACAGAAGATGGAGACGTCATCGTGTCTGGAGACCAAAAAGAAAACGTTTAAATCCAAAATATCCTCCCATCAGGATATAGCGGGAGAATCACATTAGGCTTTTAGGGAAGCATGACGGCCAATGGATTATTAGATCTCGTAGAGATACCACCAAGAATGGATGCCGAAGAATACGTTGAAATCTTACAAGAAGTATTAAAAGTCATCTTTTTGTTATGACAATTTTGACATATCCTTCTCTTGAGTTTTATATATGTATATCAATCGCAAACTATATCATTCGTTAAATGTTTTGATAGTAAGTATTATATAAGATAAATAATAAGTATTATATAAAAAATTATTATTACAAAACAATTATTTTTAAATCTTTTTAAGGTCAGTGATTTCAATAGGAAGATACTATTTTGTAAAGAGTGGTCATGGAAAAAGAACCCACGATGCACGTGTCTGCTTCATTTCTTCCTGGTTGAAGATATCTGGATGAAGATACAAGTAAAGCAGCGGCTGAAGCTCTAGCGATGATGACGACAGCCAGTTAAGAGTTTTGCGAGGTAATTCTAATACCTAGGGCCTTTAATTTTAAAATTTACCAAAACTCCCAAGCTCCCCAAAGCTTGACGACCAATTTCAAATTTAATGTCTCCTCTGAAAGATAGCCCAGTTTCTCCGCACGAGCCCCACTCGTGCGGGGGGTGCAGTTTGAAATATAAAAATTCCTGTGATCAGGTGGACTCGAACCCGGTTCCTCGAAGTTACGAGTCTGGCGCTTTACCACAAGACCAAAGACCACACTGCCACCCTACCCGGGGTGGCTCCCTTACTCACCGCCGCTTGGCAATGCCGCTTTTTATTTCTTTTTGTTATAAAATTTAATTCACATACTTTACAATCGACAACTTGATATGAAATTACTTATGTTTATATTTTATTAGGAATGTGAACAGAGGAGTTTTTGTGAAAATATTTCTTTTGCGGAAAATCAATTTGAAAATCTGGAGGACAACTCGCGACCTTCTCCACATTTAAACACACTTGAGCCAGATTTCTGTCAACAGTCTTCTTGCATCATTGTCAATGAAGAACAAAATTTTTGGGAGAAAAAGAGAAACCAGAAATATACTATATGTTCGTGTGCAAAGTCAACCGCGGAAGACGTTATACTCATGTGTTGACTCTAGGATTAAGACATAATTTGACATGGCAAACACAAATTGATATATTGAAAATGATCAATGCTATGTACGGAGATGAACGAATTCCAAGCAGCAAGTACATGTATTTTAATCATATACATCGATCAGACAGTTATTTGAAATACCATATTTTTTGTCCTCAATGTGAAAAAATTTTGGAAATACGAATAATTTATCAGGATCTGTCAGGATAAAGAAGTGTATCAATAAGCTCCATACACTCTTTACGGAACGTTTCGGAAGCGTAGACGAAGTGTTAATCAGTGAAGTGTGCGAGAAATGTATCGGTAAGCTTCATACACACTTTATGGAGCGTTCGGGGACCGTTTGGGGAGCGTGTATGAATATTCGAAACAGCAAAGAGTCAATGGAAAATCATTGGAGTGTCAAAGAGGCGTTAAATCTCCTCATTTACGCTTCTTTGACGCTCCGAGAGGCTTTCTATTTTCACCAGGGTTTCGCGTCACTTAGAACAGCAATCTCAGAATGGACGAACAAATGCCTGGTTATTAGGTATATTACATAATATTATTATTAATATTAGAAATATTAGATGAATATACAGATAGAAGTGTTATATCGTTGATATATGCATAGCATTATAGGTGATTCCGGATATCCTTTGTAACCGTAACCGTACTACCGTTGTAACCGTACTTATTGACACCAAAAACTAAGACAACCAGAAGGATCACCTTCGGCTCGTACACTAATGTAATATGCCCATACGCCAATATCGTAACGTTATAGTCTGATAAAGAAAGAAAAAATAACCATATTTACCTTTAACGTAACGCAAGGGCAATATATTATCTAAAAATTCGAGTTTGCAGAGATTGGTAAAGGTGAGAAAATATTTACCTTGGAAAGTATTATCTACGAGTCGTTTAATTGCTGTATTATATAAAAGTCCTCTTGTCAACGTGAGAAGAAAAATACGTAATTGTACGTAAATGCTTTGTCGGTATTGTATATGCGAACTTAGTGTTTTACAATACTGGCTCATGTAAGAGTTCGGTCATGTATAGAACGAGCTATGAGATGTTAAAAGGAAGAGACACCATGCGAAGCGCTGCGTTAATTGTAAGTCCGATCCAATTTGAAATTGCGAGCACCGGAAATAAAATTGGCGAGCGACGGAAAAGATTGCGAGCGACATTCGCGAGTGCCGAAAATAAAATCGCGAGCGCCGATAAATGTCGGACGGCGAACTGTACCGATATCGGATATACGCCCGCGGACATGGACCAACAAATCAAAATAAAAGATGAGCGAAAGTTCGCAAAGTACAAGCTCCTCTCTAAGCCTGAGACAACCCGCATCTGAAGAAATGATCGCAAAAAGCGGGTGCAAGCTATGAACCCCTGACCCCATGGATGCGTAGAACCTCCCATTGCAATCAGGAGGAGACAGGGCTCTACCAGGAGAAAGACGACGATGAGGATCCAGACAGACCAAAGGCAAGAAAAAGACCCCGTCACATGCCTCAACCTACTCAAAAGATAATGGAACAACCAAAAAGAATCACACGAAGGATGACATACTAACTCTCCTCCGTGAAATAAAAGACATAATTATTGATCTATCCATAACAGTAACAAGACTAGAAAAAGAACAGGAGCAGGCCAAAACACAAGCTAAACTTTGAGCAGTCAAAGTAACAATTAAAGTAAAAAAATTCAACCGCCAACAAGGAACCAGCAATACGTTCCCGCGCGGCGACTTAAATACGTCACAACTGCCGCCGTGAGCGTCGGCACGGCGGTCTTCTTCATCTGGTGGTGGTGGAACAAAAAAACAAAACCCTCAACCACCGTCGAAGTGGCGAAAAGTCGGAGAACTGAAGCGATATGGTCGTGTACCCGGTCAAATCACTCGGCCCAGTTCGTATGACAGAGATGGAATGCACGACGTTGGGATTGAAGTCCGGTTAGTTGAGAGATCGGACATTGCTCGTCATCGATGTAAGATGTAAGAATAGTCTACCATCCAATATTCTCCCTGGAATAAAAGTAATTTATATATATATATATATAGATATATATATATATATATATATATATATAAATTTGAACTCACCAATCTAAATTAAATTCAAATATCCTTAATTTCCAGAACTCCTATTCAAAGCTGTCGCTGGCAACAGCGAACTACCAAGTATTCTTGTCGCTGCTGTTGTAAGCCGTACGCGATTAGAGAATCATTTTAAAAATTCGGAAATCAGCTTGACTCCGATTTAATAATCGGCCTGATTTCCTAACAGTCCGATGAGGTTGCCCGATGCAATCAATATCTTGACAAATCGATCTCGATTTAGAAATCGAACTGATTGTCAAAAAACCTGAGGTTGCATTGACGCTGCAACCCGATCGAGCAAAGTGCAATTGCCGAAGTATAAATATAAACCATGAAGAAGAAACAGGCAATTAGACAATCGGGAAATCGATCAGTCAAAACGCCCACCCAAATCACGTGAGATACACACTCACGATATAATATATTCACCTAAGCAAAGTCAAATCCGAAGAGTGCTGTATGTGAATTAATGGTGATCAAATACCAGTCTTTAAGTTACACACATTGTGATTGTGGTCCAAAGATACAAATTTAGATTTTAAGTTACGTTTAACTGAATAATCGGTTTAGTATCGTTATCTTGGAATAAGTAATAATTTGCGTTTCCGTTATTATTAAAAATTTATTTGATGTTTCTATTCAAACATTCGGGTCGAATACCTAGTCAGTCAGGCTGGCTTGTATACTATTGGTAAACTATTTGTCAAATATGCGAGAATTATACTGCGGCGAATCTCACCGCTGCCACCAAATTGTTGTGCCGAACCGGCACAAGGGATTTATCTTTCACGAGAAGTCGGTCGAGAAATCACCATATTTATTTTATATAAAAACTTTAATGAACTTGAATTGGAATAAACTCCAATTGATTTCAAATCGAACGAAGGCTTTAACTTATTTAGCGCGCGCGGATAAACGGCGATATGATTCGAGCGCGTTTGATAAAAAAATTGCCCGCGTGTTCGTTCTCTCGTCCGCTTTTATTTCAGCGAGTCTGTTGCTGAATCGGATTGTCTCCAAGGTTGGTTGTGTTTATTGCCCGATCAGCGTTAATATTCAGATGCTGAGTTGGTTTTTTGTCTCTGGTTCAACGTTTCCTGTCATCCGACCATCGGTCAGATTTCAAGTGTCGACCGTGCAACTGATTTTTTTTTGCCAATTTGTCTCTTGCATCACCGCTCTCTCCTCTTATCGAGTTACATTATTATCAAGTTCCACCATTGCTGACTATAATCATTATTTCCGATCGTTCATAGCAGATTTAACATGTTTAAAGCGGAACGTGATTTAAGAATTTGTTTAACAAATATCAAGCGACGCGGTAGCGTCGCGACGCTAAGTACATAAAAAGAGAGTTAGCAGACGATGCTACCGCAAGTAGCTTATCCGGAGTTTTCGGGCCGATCAATTTTCCGAATAAAATATCTCAAGAAAGAAAACTGCGATCAAAAATCTGACGACAGTTTTCTAATATAACGTTGATACGAGCTTTCGATTGCGACCAATTTGATTAAGATTGGTGCAGTTAATACTGAGATCTCGAAATCTCACATGTCAAAAAGTGAATTTTTTCGGGACATCTCAGGAAAAAGTTCAGATTTCAGTCACACGAACACACAACACACACGCAAAGCCAGTTTGTCCCTCAAAATGCGTTCATACCGCTCTGGTCAATGCAACTGCATTCACACGCTCACATTCCTTAACGCTGATTAGTTATCTCACTTATATGCAGATCAAATCTCGAAATTATCATAAGAGTGAAATTGATATTAAATGATGTTGGTTAATTATCTCAACGGCTTGTCAATGCGTGTCAAAAAAGATTAAACTTGTTTCGCGTTTCACAGTGCGAAATTACAGAAAGAATTCCATCAAGAAAGAATTTTTCAAGAGAGAGAAAGAGAGAAAGAGAGAGAGAGAGAAAACGGAAGAAGATACAAAAAAAAGTATATATTCCAAAAATATTCTAACATATATTAAATTTACGTATACATGTATGCATTATGTAAGTATGCATGTATGCATGTATATATTTAAAGGACTTTTCAATCCAGTTTTGCCCGCTCTGCCCACGAACAGTGCATGTTACATGATACTAAAATATATTAAAATATTTTTAAAATATATGTAAATGTATTTTAAGTATGCATGTATGTATGTATATATTTGGTTTCGATTACAGATTAGATACTTTTTCCTTAACATTATAAAAGACAAATAAGAGAAGAAGAGAAAAGAGAGAGGAAAAGGAAAGAGAAGAAAAAAGACCTCCAGAGCGAGCGAGAAAGAGAGATAGAGAAAGAGAAGAATCAAAGAAAGAGAGATACATTTACATATATTTTAAAAATATTTTAATATATTTATTAATAAAAAAGCAAGTATTAAGAAATCACGCAAGTGTTGTCCTTGTTCCCTGCAGATTGACGGATTCCGGTGCCGGCCCTGATGAGATGCATTTCACGTCACGGCACGACATATGCCAAATTCATCATTATTCATCCATTTGAAATTATAAAAGATATTCAGCTTTATATAATACCAGTAACCACAACCAGAAAAATGTTAATGTTAGTTATATCTTTCAACTAAAAACGAGAATATTAACATATGTTTCTGTTGCGGCCTCAATTAAGAAATAAACTTATGATTAAGAAATAAAGTATTATAACAAAGTATTAAACGCGAAAGCCCAGTCAGCAAAATTGACGAATTGCGCGACCGACCTACATCCTACCAACCAACTCAACAGAAACGAAGGACGAACGAAAAAATAAAAGAGAACGAAAAGAAGAAGCCAGGACAGATTAGAGTTATAGACAGTGACGGGCATTTCGCGCAATAACCAAACTAAAGTTATTAAAGTATCATTTTATTCAAATCAAAGAGTGTCGTTAATTCCATCTCGCCTCCCCGTGGATTGAAGAAACCCCGGTGTCCCAATGAGAAGCACAACATTTATATATAAGTAATTGTCTACAGTTGTACTTTATGACCATATTGGAACATTCCCATAAACACAAGAATGTCTTTTGAGTACCACATGACAAGTCAATTCTGACGATTAGGTATTGCTCTCTAATTTAATGATTATTATTTATTTATTGTATTACACAACGCTATGTTCCTAATTTTTAGACTGCACTTGAGAAGGGCTCAAACCTTGAGCCGAAACGTAGTGCACATTATTTATATTTTTGCCAGTTTGTCGAGAATAAAGGAAGAAGTCATTTTTTTATATATTACATAATGTCATTATCCATTGAATATAAGAACCCCACTGCAGGAAGGAACGAATCCCGGATCTTCCGGATTGTCTCCCGACAACGATCATTTCGGCAGTGAAACAACAACGACAATAACCGTTCTTCATAATGCAAATTATGCAATTTTTCAATATAATTCGCGGGAGGAAATATTCTTCCATTATTAGGAGAGATACATCTTTTTCTCCCGTAATGAAGATAATATATCCATTATCAAGATATATCTATCTTGTTAAAAAATTAATACAAACATAAAATAATTCTCAAGAAAAAGTGGCTACAAAAAAATATATTTAATACTGATTTTCCGGCCAGATTTACAATGCCGGAGATGGTTTTTATAAACAGAAAATAAAAGTTAAAAATAAAGTATAGGGTTTGTAATCGTATTCTTTGACGAAAACAAATATAATTTTTTATTTTTTTAAATATCTTTTTCATTTAAACCTTTTTTTTTTTTATTTTTTCTACTTTCCATCCTTCTTATTTTAAAAAAGAATTATTATATCCATATTAACTTTATTACTGCCTTTTGTCAGTCAGATGGAATTATCATTGGTTAGCGTCAATGGAAGAATATTTATTGAAAAGGATAAGATCTTTCTTATAACATATTAAATCTCGCGACTCGATTTTATAGCTGTCGTCGCCGAGTCATGCCGAAACCACTGGCTTTCAAGAATCCGGGTTTAAATTCAATAAAACCTGGGATTAATTCTGGCTCGCAATGGGGACCTCTAATTATCAACGGGAATATATATATTATACTAGTTTTGTTGTGCCGCACGAGGATCAGGTCGGTCGTAACAACACTGGGGTCCGTCAATCCGCGAAGGAAAAGACAACATTCCAGATTTATTTTTAATACTTTTAATAAAGAACACTTTAATGAATTCATTTGTCTTGGTTACTTCGAATATCCTGACTTCTGGGAAAAGTCGCGAGTAATACACGCACGGACTCGCCAGCCCGAGCCGTCCGAGCAACCAAGCAGCCAAGCAGCCAAGCAGCACAGCGGACAACGACCGAAAAAGCTGACACCATGCGAAGCGCTGCGTTAATGTAAGTCCGATCCAATTTGAAATTGCGAGCGCCGAAAATAAAATGCGCGAGCGACGGAAAAGATTGCGAGCGACATTCGCAAGTGCCGAAAATAAAATCGCGAGCGCCGATAAATGTCGGACGGCGAACTGTACCGATATCGGATATACGCCCGCGGATATGGACCAACAAATCAAAATCAAAGATAAGCGAAAGTTCGCAAAGTACAAACTCCTCTTTAAGCCTGAGACAACCCGCATCTGAAGATATGATCACAAAAGCGGGTGCTATGAACCCCCTGACCCCATGGATGCTGAGAACCTCCCATTGCCATCAGGAGGAGACATAGAGCGCTACCAGGAGAAAGACGACGATGAGAATCCAGACAGACCAAAGGCAAGGAAAAGACTCCGTCACATGCCTCAACCTACTCAAAAAATAATAAAACAAATACGGAAAAAGTTAAAAGCAGAAGGGTGTTCTGTGTGGCAAAAAAGATATATGCAAGGAAAAATATGCGATTTGGGGAAATCGAACCTCCATCTTTGCCCAGTGGCAATGTATGCCAACAAACACGACTAGAAGTGTTACGTGCGAACAAAATTTTAGTCTTTTAATAACCAAGAGTGCTAATTGATATTAAAATCTTTAAATAGCCAAGAATGCTAATCGATATTGATTAATTATCCGATTTCTCATGGAGACAGTTCTCTGGCCGTGGTTCGCAGGGATCGAGTTACACTTGATGATAAGACCTTCCTCCTCCCTTAGGATAAGACAATGAAATGGTGGGAAGCTCAGGCGGGGAGGTTCTCGCCATTTAAGTATAAATAAGAGTGAAGGATTAATTCAGTAGTTATTCGAAGTCCGGAGTTTTGAGTAGTCGATACTCTATTGTCAAAATCTAAACTCGTAGTAAGAACTTTAAAACCGTATTTAACATTTGTAATCGAGTTTTCCGGAATAAAGGTAATTTTAATTTGAAACTAATTTCATATCCAAAACCTTTTAATTTTATCACTCCTAACTGTCGCTGCCAAACTGCGTGGCAACAGGAGATTTCCTATTATTCTTGTCGCTGCCAAAAGCGTGGCAACAGGAGATTTCCTATTATTCTTGTCGCTGCCAAAAGCGTGGCAACAGGATTCCTGAATGCCCAGAAAAGGGGGCAAAAGATTCCAAATCAAAAAATTAAAATATCTTATTAAACAAGCTATTCTATTTGATCACGACCCCTTTCCATTATTTTTAAAATTAAAGGAAGTTGAAACCAAAATTCAAATTAAAAACCCTTAACTCCATACAAATTAATTCCTTTGGATTTTACGGTTGATTTCCCTAATTTTGAAATAATTAAAAAGTCTGATCCTCGTTATAAAACTTATAAAATTCGCTATCTTTTCGGGCTTGATTAATCACACAACTTGGTCCAAATCCCGGGTAAATAACTTAAATGTTTTGACCCAAAAACGGACGACAGAACGTAACATAAATTTGGATTATTGTAAATTCAATCATTATGATATTTTATACGAAGGAAAAGCTAATAAAATGATTAGTGATGTAGATAAAAATTTGCAAATAATTATTCCTTGTCAACTAGAGATGTAACTTTTGCGTTAACACAAATGGGGAAGAGCTTCTTTGTGGATACACATTAATTAAAACAGAGCATCCAAAACTTGTAATTTTAGAAATTAAAAAAGGAGAATCTTTCGCGCATAAGCGCCGATTATCAGTAGAAAATTTAGACATTTTTGCTTATATTAATTCAAAATTTGTTTATGTAGAAAAAACATATACGCACACAAATGAACCGCTTATACACAGACGTATTAACACAACGCTGTAATTTGGAACGACAAGTAATGAAGAACGCACTGACCCTAGCAATCCATGCTCCAGACGATTTCGCATATCAAATTATGAAAGGACCCGGATATATGGCAGTGATCTCTGGAGAAGCTGTACATATAATTAAATGCACTCCGGTGGACATAAAGTACCGACATACGCAAGAATGTTATCAGCAATTACCAGTACTTAAAGGAAACGAAAGCTATTTTCTAGCGCCAAGAACTCACATTTTGTTCAAAACAGGAACACAAACTACTTGTAGCCGTATAATTCCAACAATGTACCTTTTAAATGACGGATGGTATCGAATAACACCAATTCTAGAATTCAGCAAACCACCAACGATAATGAAACCGAACAATAAACCTACGTGGCAATATAATGATCCTGGACCCCTGGCAGCAAGCGGAATTTATACAAATAATGAACTAGAAAATTTAAGGGACCAAATAATGTTTCCAGCAGAAAGAAATGGAATTTTAAACACAATGGCGCGTGGCGTAAAGGGAGAACCAGTACAAGCTCAAGGAATATCGCTTTCTCACCTTTTGGATGAAAATTCATTGGAAAAAAATTACGGAAAACGCTTGGAAGAAAATTTGGGGAACATTTTTATCCATCGGGAATGCAAGTGCAGGAGTAATTGGATTATACTTCTGCATACGAACAATAAAATTAATAATGGATACCATTATACATGGCTATGCTCTTCATACTATTTATGGATGGTCAATATATTTAATTGGAGCGCTATGGGACTCAGTAACGAATTTGCTGTTACATTTAGCAAGAGGAACAACACTAAAAGAAAAGGATCAAATATCTCCGAAGCAAGAGTTACCAGAAGCAACATTAACACACATAATAACAGAAAATGAAAATTTAGAGACAAATACATTACATTCACAACAACATATAAATAAAATTATTTGCTCTGCTCCCGAGACTAAAATTAAAGAAATTAAAAATGAAACAGTTATCCACAATGAAACTCAAAGCCTATATCCGCGATTATAAACACAAAATAAACTCTAAATTCTTAAGATCAAGTTTCGGTTTACGCTGCAGATAAGAGGGCTAGCCGAGAGACAGCCCGTAAATGTAAGTCAGTTCAAATTCAGACTCAGTGCAAGCTCAACGAGATTGAAATTATAATTAAAATCAAAAAAAGGAATTAAGGAAAATAAATAACAGTGGTAAATAATTTCTTTTAAGTAAATTTTCTTTAGAGTCAAATAATTAATAATAGTTTAAACAAATAATAGAAAATGAAAGGACCGACGGACAACAGAAGCGAGAAAGAGAAGAATGAGTACTATGGACCGATCGACGGAGTCCTACCAGCAGACTACGCAGGCTACAGTGAAGGAAGGAAAGAACCATATAACATATACATGAGATGCATGTGCTTAAGCACAGAAAATAACGGCGAGATCCTTTACGTTGAGCGGAGTGATCCGAGAAGGAGAATATGCGAGGAATGCTACGATCGAGAATTCCAACCTGGAAATTTTGAGGAAGTGACCGGATGGCATTCGATATGCTCACCCTTACACGGAATTGACATCGATACAAAAATTAATTGTTACTTTTGTAATCAAGAATTAATGTGGTTAAGGCCGTCTCACCAGTGCCGAGACTGTCTCGAGGAATACGTCAGGAATAGAGTAGAGTTTGAAATTATGGAATTTCAACAAAAAAATTTCGAAATTAAGGTAATTAAAAGATATTAAAAAAAAAAAAAAAAAATAGTATACGATATTGATATAGATTTTAATATAGATATTATAAATTATCCCAAATACTATATTACATTATATTATATCATATTATTTCGTTAAATTCAATATTATTTTTGAAAATATTACTTAATATTCAATTTTAAATATTATTACACATATTTTATACATTATTATACGTTATTATTATTATACATATATTTTACACAATATTATACGAATTTCTTCATATTAAATACATTTATAAAATTTTAAAAATTTTTCTCCTTTTATTAATAGTTCATACGCGGTAACAAACGTACCACGTATGACTTAAGGGGGAAGGTGTTACGTGCGAACAAAATTTTAGTCTTTTAATAACCAAGAGTGCTAATTGATATTAAAATCTTTAAATAGCCAAGAATGCTAATCGATATTGATTAATTATCCGATTTCTCATGGAGACAGTTCTCTGGCCGTGGTTCGCAGGGAATCGAGTTACACTTGGTGATAAGACCTTCCTCCTCCCTTAGGATAAGACAATGAAATGGTGGGAAGCTCAGGCGGGGAGGTTCTCGCCATTTAAGTATAAATAAGAGTGAAGGATTAATTCAGTTTATCGAAGTCCGGAGTTTTATAACATCGAATTATCAAAGTCCGGAGTTTTGAGTAGTCGATACTCTATTGTCAAAATCTAAACTCGTAGTAAGAACTTTAAAACCGTATTTAACATTTGTAATCGAGTTTTCCGGAATAAAGGTAATTTTAATTTTGAAACTAATTTCATATCCAAAATCTTTTTAATTTTATCACTCCTAACTGTCGCTGCCAAACTGCGTGGCAACAGGAGATTTCCTATTATTCTTGTCGCTGCCAAAGCGTGGCAACAGGAGATTTCCTATTATTCTTGTCGCTGCCAAAAGCGTGGCAACAGGATTCCTGAATGCCCAGAAAAGGGGGCAAAAGATTCCAAATCAAAAAATAAAATATCTTATTAAACAAGCTATTCTATTTGATCACGACCCCTTTCCATTATTTTTAAAATTAAAGGAAGTTGAAACCAAAATTCAAATTAAAAAACCCTTAACTCCATACAAATTAATTCCTTTGGATTTTACGGTTGATTTCCCTAATTTTGAAATAATTAAAAAGTCTGATCCTCGTTATAAAACTTATAAAATTCGCTATCTTTTCGGGCTTGATTAATCACACAACTTGGTCCAAATCCCGGGTAAATAACTTAAATGTTTTGACCCAAAAACGGACGACAGAACGTAACAGGACCAACAAATCAAAATAAAAGATGAGCGAAAGTTCGCAAAGTACAAGCTCCTCTCTAAGCCTGAGACAACCCGCATCTGAAGAAATGATCGCAAAAGCGGGTGCAAGCTATAAACCCCCTGACCCCATGAATGCGTAGAACCTCCCATTGCAATCAGGAGGAGACAGGGCTCTACCAGGAGAAAAAAACGACGATGAGGATATAGACAGACCAAAGGCAAGGAAAAGACCCCGTCACATGCCTCAACCTACTCAAAAAATAATGGAACAACCAAAAAGAATCACACGACAGGATGACATACTAACTCTCCTCCGTGAAATAAAAGACATAATGATTGATCTATCCATAAGAGTAACAAGACTAGAAAAAGAACAGGAGCAGGCCAAAACACAAGTTAAACTTTGAGCAGTCGAAGTAACAATTAAAGTTCAACCGCCAACAGGGAACCAGCAATACATTCCCGCGCGGCGACTTATATACGTCACAACTGCCGCCGTGGGCGTCGGCACGGCGGTCTTCTTCATCTGGAGGTGGTGGAACAGAAAACAAAAACCTCAACCACCGTCAAAGTGGCGAAAAGTCAGAGAACTGAGCGATATGGTCGTGTACCCGGTCAAATCACTCGGCCCAGTTCGTATGACAAAAATGGAATGCACGACGTTGGGATTGAAGTCCCCGATGTAAGAATAGTCTACCATCCAATATTCTCCCTGAATAAAAGTAATTTAAATTTAAATTCACCAATCTAAATTAAATTCAAATATCCTTTAATTTCCAGAACTCCTATTCAAAGCTGTCGCTGGCAACAGCGAACTACCAAGTATTCTTGTCGCTGCTGTTGTAAGCCGTACGCGATTAGAGAATCATTTTAAAAATTCGGAAATCAGTTTGACTCCGATTTAATAATCGGCCTGATTTCCTAACAGTCCGATGAGGTTGCCCGATGCAATCAATATCTTGACAAATCGATCTCGATTTAGAAATCGACCTGATTGTCAAAAAACCTGAGGTTGCATTGACGCTGCAACCCGATCGAGAAAAGTGCAATTGCCGAAGTAGAATATAAACCATAAAAAAAACAGGCAATCAGACAGTCGGGAAATCGATCAGTCAAACGCCCACCCAATTCACGTGAGATACACACTCACGATATAATATATTCACCTAAACAAAGTCAAATCCGAAGAGTGCTCCGCTGTAACGCGATAATGTAGATCTAAATTAATTTGTAAACCCGAGACGAGTATTAAGATTTGCATCATGGGATGAATATTTTAAAATAAATATAACGGGAAATATATGGACATGGAAAGCGCGCGCGTTAGCGCGCGCTGCGTGCTAGTAGACTCAGCATTTTAGCATAAAACGCAAAACTATATGTTTCCTGATATTTATAAATTCTTTGAATAAAAATAGTAAAAAAGAAATTACTTTTGTGAACAATATTAATTCCCTACCATTTAAATTTATATATAATGTTACGTGCGAACAAAATTGAATTCAATCAATCTTTAAATAGCCAAGAATGTTATCGATATTGATTAATTATCCGATTTCTAATGGGGAACGGTTCTCAGGCCGCGGTTCAGAGGGGATAAAATTACACCTAGTGATAAGACCTTCCTCCTCCTTCAAACATAAAGACAAAAAGAAGTGGTGAGAAGCTCGCGCGGGGGGTTCTTGCCACTTGAGTATAAATAAGAGCGAAAAATCATCGTACAGTTAGTTGTTGGGAGTCAGTAGTTTGTTGACAATCAGTTAATCATTAACCGACAATCCTTACTTGAGCTAATTAAATTCTGACTTCAGCAAATCTTAAGACAGATCTTGATAATAATAATTTAAATATCAGATAAACCAGATCTTAAATAACTGTTATAAGAAAATTCTTCTCCAAATAAAGGTAATTTTAATTTTAATTCTTGAAATCAATTTTTCAATAAAATCCTTTAATTCCACAACTCTTAACTGTCGCTGCCAAATAGCGTGGCAACAGAAATTTCCTGATTCTTGTCGCTGCCAAACAGTGTGGCAACGGGAGTTCTCCTCTCCTTAACTGTTGGTGCCAAAGAGTGGCAATAGGATTTCCTTTAACCTATATTCATGCCCAGAAAAGGGGGCAAAAGGTGCCAAGTAAAAAGGATTAAATTTCAAATTAATCAAGCCATTCAATTTAATCAAGATCCTTTCCATTATTTCTCAAACTAAAGAAATTAGAAACTAAATTCAAAAAAATAAAGTTTGCACTTTTACTCCATACAAATTAATTCCTTTGGATTTTAAAATAGATTTTCCAAATTTTAATTTTAAAACAAATCTGACCCTCGTTATAAGATATATAAAATTCGTTATCTCTTCGGACTGGACTAATCGCACAACCTGGTCCAAATCCCGGGTAAATAACTTAAATGTTTTGACCCAAAAACGGACGAACTAACTTAATCTTGACAGAACGTGACAATAACATGCAAGTAATATATTATAAATTCTCTGATGATTGAGATGATATATATATAAACATATACTTGTATAATCATCTATTATAATATGTATAAATAGTTTATTAATAATTATCATAAATATCATAATTATCATAATAAACTGCCCGACACAGTTTAGAGTGAATGGAGAAACATCAAGTTCCTTGGAAAACAGTTGAAAATGCACTGAGAGAGAGACATAACTCATGATAACTCATGATGGCGAATCTCACCGCTGCCACCAGATTGTTGTGCCGGACCGGCACAGTGGATTTATCTTTCACGAGAAGTCGGTCGAGAAATCACGTCGCAATAACATGCAGCAATATAAAGATAAAATCATAAACACCTTCTTAGAAAAGTAGCATATTTTAAAGCACCCATTAGGACACAAACATATTCTTATTACTATATTAGTGTCTTACTTTGATATTTAAAAAGTCTGACAGAGCAATCATTAAATATAGAAAGGTAGATAAAATTTATTACAGACGTTATAGAATATATATTAATCAATTTAAAAAATGATTGCAACTAATTTGTTTAAGAAATACGCCTCACAAAGCAGCAATGGTAAGTTCTTTTTAATAATTTTTTGCTAGTAGCTTATTCTTGACATTCATTTTTAAATCTCTAAATTTTAGACATAAGAGTTGCTGCAAGTTTAATATTGCTAGCTTATTTACTTGAAGTATAAAATACAATTTTTGCTTTATTACCGAATAAAATGTAAAATTGCAGAAGTTCTCAAAATGTATATTCATTGATAAAACATTTAATTAAATTAAACGATACGGACTTATAGTAACGCCGCTAATCACATGTTGATTGCTGCTGTCTGCTATTGCGCTACTTACTTCACCTGATCTGCTAGCTAGAGTCACGTTACGGTAAGTCAACGCGCCTTCTCGGATTCCGCTGATTGTCCACTCGTCGGCTGTTACCGGATATATTTCTCGCTCTAGATCTGACTTACGCTGTTCCTCTTATAAAATTTTGCTTCACTGCCTTAAATTTGCTTTATCTTGCAGGTTTCTTCGTTGGTTAGTTTCTCTGACTCCTGAGATGCGGCGAATCTCACCGCTGCCACCAAATTGTTGTGCCGAACCGGCACAAGGGATTTATCTTTCACGAGGAGTCGGTCGAGAAATCACCATATTTTATTTATATAAAACTTTAATGAACTTGAATTGGAATAAACTCCAATTGATTTCAAATCGAACGAAGGTCTTAACTTATTTAGCGCGCGCGGATAAACGGCGATATGATTCGAGCGCGTTTGATAAAAAAATTGCCCGCGTGTTCGTTCTATCGTCCACTTTTATTTCAGCGAGTCTGTTGCTGAATCGGGTTGTCTTTAGGTTGGTTGTGTTATTGCCCGACCAGCGTTAATATTCAGATGCTGAGTTGGTTTGTCTCTGGTTCAACGTTTCCTGTCATCCGACCATCGGTCAGATTTCAAGTGTCGACCGTGCAACTGATTTTTTTTTTTGCCAATTTGTCTCTTGCATCACCGCTCTCTCCTCTTATCGAGTTACATTATTATCAAGTTCCACCATTGCTGACTATAATCATTATTTCCGATCGTTCATAGCAGATTTAACATGTTTAAAGCGGAACGTGATTTAAGAATTTGTTTAACAAATATCAAGCGACGCGGTAGCGTCGCGACGCTAAGTACATAAAAAGAGAGTTATCCGGAGTTATCGGGCGGCGATCAATTTTCCGAATAAAATATCTCAAGAAAGAAAACTGCGATCAAAAATCTGACGACAGTTTTCTAATATAACGTTGATACGAGCTTTCGATTGCGACCAATTTGATTAAGATTGGTGCAGTTAATACTGAGATCTCGAAATCTCACATGTCAAAAAGTGAATTTTTTCGGCGACATCTCAGGAAAAAGTTCAGATTTCAGTCACACGAACACACACACACACACACGCAAAGCCAGTTTGTCCCTCAAAATGCGTTCATACCGCTCTGGTCAATGCAACTGCATTCACACGCTCACATTCCTTAACGCTGATTAGTTATCTCACTTATATGTAGATCAAATCTCGAAATTATCATAAGAGTGAAATTGATATTAAATGATGTTGGTTAATTATCTCAACGGCTTGTCAATGCGTGTCAAAAAAGATTAAACTTGTTTCGCGTTTCACAGTGCGAAATTACAGAAAGAATTCCATCAAGAAAGAATTTTTCAAGAGAGAGAAAGAGAGAGAGAGAGAGAGAGAAAAACGGAAGAAGATACAAAAAAAAGTATATATTCCAAAAATATTCTAACATATATTAAATTTACGTATACATGTATGCATTATGTAAGTATGCATGTATGCATGTATATATTTAAAGGACTTTTCAATCCAGTTTTGCCCGCTCTGCCCACGAACAGTGCATGTTACATGATACTAAAATATATTAAAATATTTTTAAAATATATGTAAATGTATTTTAAGTATGCATGTATGTATGTATATATTTGGTTTCGATTACAGATTAGATACTTTTTCCTTAACATTATAAAAGACAAATAAGAGAAGAAGAGAAAAAAGAGAGGAAAAGGAAAGAGAAGAAAAAAGACCTCCAGAGCGAGCGAGAAAGAGAGATAGAGAAAGAAAAGAATCAAAGAAAGAGAGATACATTTACATATATTTTAAAAATATTTTAATATATTTATTAATAAAAAAGCAAGTATTAAGAAATCACGCAATGTTGTCCTTGTTCCCTGCGGATTGACGGATTCCGGTGCCGGCCCTGATGAGATGCATTTCACGTCACGGCACGACATACGCCAAATTCATCATTATTCATCCATTTGAAATTATAAAAGATATTCAGCTTTATAGGTAAATACCAGTAACCACAACCAGAAAAATGTTAATGTTAGTTATATCTTTCAACTAAAGACGAGAATATTTAACATATGTTTCTGTTGCGGCCTCAATTAGAAATAAACTTATGATTAAGAAATAAAGTATTATAACAATGTATTAAACGCGAAAGCCCAGTCAGCAAAATTGACGAATTGCGCGACCGACCTACATCCTACCAACCAACTCAACAGAAACGAAGGACGAACGAGTAAAATAAAAGAGAACGAGAAAGAAGAAGCCAGGACAGATTAGAGTTATAGACAGTGACGGGCATTTCGCGCAATTAACCAAACTAAAGTTATTAAAGTATCATTTTATTCAAATCAAAGAGTGTCGTTAATTCCATCTCGCCTCCCCGTGGATTGAAGGAAACCCCGGTGTCCCAATGAGAGGCACAACATTTCTATAAGTAATTGTCTACAGTTGTAATTATGACCATGTTGGAACATTCCCATAAACACAAGGATGTCTTTTGAGTACCACATGACGAGTCAATTCTGACGATTAGGTATTGCTCTCTAATTTAATGATTATTATTTATTATTGTATTACACAACGCTATGTTCCTAATTTTAAGACTGCACTTGAGAAAGACTCAAACCTTGAGCCGAAACGTAGTGCACATTATTATATATTTGCCAGTTTGTCGAGAATAAAGGAAGAAGTTATTATTTTTTATATATTACCATAATGTCATTATCCATCGAATACTAAGAACCCCACTGCAGAAAGCAACGATCCCGGATCTTCCGGATTGTCTCCCGACAACGATCATTTCGGCAGTGAAACAAACAACGACAATAATCGTTCTTCATAAATGCAAATTATGCAATTTTTCAATATAATTCGCGGGAGAAAATATTCTTCCATTATTAGGAGAGATACATCTTTTTCTCCCGTAATAAAGATATATATATCCGTTATCAAGATATATCTGTCTGTTAAAAAAATTAATACAAACATAGAATAATTCTAAAAAAAAAATGGCTACAAAAGAATATATTTAATAACTGATTTTCCGGCCAGATTTACAATGCCGGAGATGGTTTTTATAAACAGAAAATAAAAGTTAAAAAATAAAGTATAGGGTTTGTAATCGTATTCTTTGACGAAAACAAAATATAATTTTTTATTTTTTTAAATATCTTTTTTCATTTAAACCTTTTTTTTTTTTATTTTTTCTACTTTCCATCCTTCTTTATTTTAAAAAGAATTATTATATCCATATTAACTTTATTACTGCCTTTTTGTCAGTCAGATGGAATTATCATTGGTAGCGTCAATGGAAGAATATTTATTGAAAAGGATAAGATCTTTCTTATAACATATTAAATCTCGCGACTCGATTTTTATAGCTGTCGTCGCCGAGTCATGCCGAAATCACTGCTTTCAAGAATCCGGGTTTTAAATTCAATAAAACCTGGGATTAATTTTGGCTCTGCAATGGGGACCCTAATTATCAACGGGAATATATATATTATACTAGTTTTGTTGTGCCGCACGAGGATCAGGTCGATCGTAACAACACTGGGGTCCGTCAATCCGCGAGGAAAAGACAACATTCCAGATTATTTTAATACTTTTAATAAAGACACTTTAATGAATTCATTTGTCTTGGTTACTTCGAATATCCTGACTTCTGGGAAAAGTCGCGAGTAATACACGCACGGACTCGCCAGCCCGAGCCGTCCAAGCAACCAAGCAGCCAAGCAGCCAAGCAGCACAGCGGACAACGACCGAAAAAAGCTGACACCATGCGAAGCGCTGCGTTAATGTAAGTCCGATCCAATTTGAAATTGCGAGCGCCGAAAATAAAATGCGCGAGCGACGGAAAAGATTGCGAGCGACATTCGCAAGTGCCGAAAATAAAATCGCGCACGCCGATAAATGTCGGACGGCGAACTGTACCGATATCGGATATACGCCCGCGGATATGGACCAACAAATCAAAATCAAAGATAAGCGAAAGTTCGCAAAGTACAAACTCCTCTTTAAGCCTGAGACAACCCGCATCTGAAGATATGATCACCAAAAGCGGGTGCTATGAACCCCCTGACCCCATGGATGCGGAGAACCTCCCATTGCCATCAGGAGGAGACATAGAGCTCTATCAGGAGAAAGACGACGATGAGAATCCAGACAGACCAAAGGCAAAGAAAAGACCCTATCACATGCCTCAACCTACTCCAAAAATAATGAAACAAATACGGAAAGAGTTAAAAGCAGAAGGGTGTTCTGTGTAGCGGAAAAGATACATGCAAGAAAAAATATGCGATTTGGGAAAATCGAACCTCCATCTTTGCCCAGTGGTAATGTATGCCAACAAGCACGACTAGAAGAAATCAACGCAAAATTAGGAGTAAAAAAAGAAGATGGGCGAGATCTCGTTCGAACGATAGGAGGAAAATGGCATTAAATCCCGAATATGCTGGTTTATACACAATGTCGAACAACCAAAAAATATGAAACAAATACGGAAAGAGTTAAAAGCAGAAGGGTGTCTCTTGTAAGATACAGATAGAGATTGCCCAAGTAAATTCTGGCGAAAAGATATACATAATGTCTAGTATAATGCAGTTTGTGTGTGTACGATTTTGTGATTTTAGGTTTCTTTATAAGAACAACAATAACTAAGAACTATGCAGATGTACATTTGACGAAATGGTGATCTGGATATTACTTACTATATTGATTCTATAATCATACTGACAATCTCTTTGGTATCTCTTCGGCGAAAGGTGCACCAGGCATACTTTACCACACAGCAGATCAAGCTCAATATATTACCCAATAACCCAGAGCGTGGGTTCGGATTAATTTTCCACTATAACACATACAACGACAAAAAAAACTTGCTACTAATCGCAACGGCGCGAGAGTTAATTGCAATAGTATAACCAAAACATTAATACTCTCGGTTTTCAAGTAATTATATGCAAAAAATTATATTTACGAAGATATAAAAGCAGTATTGAGTACAACTGCCAAAGGTGACCACAGAGAGCACGATTGCCTGGTAATCGTAGTCATGACCATGGCGATGTTGGAACTCTCCGCGCCTATGATAGAAATTATCCTATAAATGATCTCTGGGAACCGTTTTACTGCCGATAAATGCCCGACGTTGGCGAAAAAGCCTAAATAATTTTTATTAACGCTTGTCAAGGAACGAGAACCGACACTGGATTTCGGTGTACTTATGAGCCAGATTTATGTCCATTTGAACCGGAACCACTACGGATTCCGATTTATTCGGACTTCGTAGTTGTTGCGCAACCGTTCCAGGTTATGTGGCTTGGACAAATGACATAAACGGCTCTTTTTTGTGCAATCATTATGTCAACAACTAAATAAGTATGGCACAAAGTACGACTTGTTAAAGATATTAACACTTGTCTGTCGACAAGTTGGATATAATTATGTAATGACAGAGTTAATTCAAGATGTGGAAAACAGAGTATACATAACGCATTTGTTTATGTGTGGCGAAAAAAATATATTTGCAAGGAAAAAATATGCGATTTGGGGAAATCGAACCTCCATCTTGCCCAGGACAATGTATGCCAACAAACACGACACGACTAGAAGAAATCAACGCAAAATTAGGAGTAAAAAAAGAAGATGGGCGAGATCTCGTTCGAACGATAGAGGAAATGGCATTAAATCCCGAATATGCTGGTTTTATACACAATGTCGAACAACCAAAAAGAATGAAAGATATAAAAGAAACTTATGGAGGTCCCAAAACATGAGTCAAACATCAGAAAGTTCTTCTCGGAGTACAGACACCGATATATCCGAAGAGTTGGAATCCATATTGACTAATATACAATCATTAAAAGCAGGAGATTCACTCTCAACCACCATGACACCTCCCAAGAGAGATAGACCAGAGTCTAAGACAGGAGTCTCTCCTGGTTCCAAAGCAATCCCATTAAAAAATTATAAGAAATATTTACAGTCAGCAGCACGCAGCGACATATATGTTTAATCAAGTTGATATAAGCATAAATAGAATAGAAAATAAAATAGCATTCACAATTTCGAAACATAGTGAACAGGTTTTACCTATAAATCAGTTGTTTTGTGATTGTGGTGTGCTATTGGTTCACCTACACATTATTATATAACGGATTCTTATCAAAACAGATCAATACAGAGAAGTAGGATAAGCGAAGCAAGTGATTTGAACTTTGAAATTGAGTCACAGGAAAATCTTGTTTCTATAAAAGATAAGTTATTAGATTTTAATACTAAATCTGATAATTTATTACATTGTTACAATTTTCTTGTAACAATTTCAAAGAACATTTTGAAGGACAAATTTGAAATTGTTGAGTGTCCATTTAATCTAATACAATGACTGACTATAGTTTGCAGGGAACAAAACCATCATCCCTTACAAACCATTTGATAGACACTACTTATACTCTTGCAGGTGTGACACCTGAAGACTTCATCAAAACACATGGAGGCCTTGCTTTAGATTTAGAAGCTTTAAAACAAGAGTTTAAAAAAACATTGTTATGATTATATGGAAGAACTTTCTGAAAACACCAAATCATATGCACTAGAATTTTGTTCAAAAGTGATTTATGAGGTGGTCCTCAATCTCGTAAAGTTAAGAAGAATACAGGTGATAAGGTATGAAAATTCATCATACCAAATAGACAGGCCACAGATAAACATACCATCTTCATTGCCACCTATAAACAAGAAGGTGTTACCTTTACAGATGATATAGGTGAAAAGTATATGGTTTTGAGTTTGAAGCAATCTGCTTTAATAGCTCATGATACTTTTATAAAGCAACTGAATTTGCTATCAAGAAAGATCAAAAACAAATATTGTTAACACCACTGTCTAGAGCATGTTTTTGTAGAGAAGATGTTCAAAAGTTAGCAGTGGAATTGGGAAATATGTCATTCCTTTACTTCATTATAATTAATAAAAATAATAATTAATAAAATAATTAAGAAATTAATAAAATACAAAATTATAAATCAAGTGTTTTATAAAGACAAGAACACCAATCATATTAAAATTAAAGAATCACTGAGCGCTCACTGAGCTTCTTTTCCCACTAAACGCAACCGCGAGTCACGTTGTCTTGACAATGTTAAACAAAGCACTAACGTCCTGTAACTGGTGTTGGTTAATGTCAATATTTGCTACAAAAATCACAAAGTAATTCACAGTTTTTAGTTTCATATTTCTTCTGTTAATTTACAAGAAAATGATAATATTTTTTATAGTAGTTTTATCATCAGAAAATGTGAATTTGGAGTTTTACATTTACTTTTATTGGATATTCTAATTATTTGGGTAAAATTATTGAATTGATTATGATTAAGAAAATGAAAAAAAGATTCGAGCAACGATTTATAATAGTCGAATTCACTAATTGGAGAGAGTCCGCACTGGTGATGTTTATAAAACAAATCAGTGGGCGCTGGACTGTTCCCTTTTAAAGATAGGGACTATTTTTTTGGAACAGAGTCCGCACTGGTGATGTTTTATAAAACAAACGTTAACGTATTTTTAATGTAAAGTATACTGTTGTGAGCGCACAACGTTATAATGATTAGTTAATGTACTTGGCAACACCGAGTAGCCTTCAATAAGTAATCCAAACCTAGCAACTAAAGCAAATCTGAATTCCACCTAAAAACCTGACGATGCATCGGACGATCAATCGCCGCCTCCCGGTATAGTGAAGGAGGAGTGACCATCTCCGAAGGGATGGGTTCTCCCCTCCTCTGGGAGCCCCCGAGTTATATACATATACATAAATAGTATCAAAATGAGACTGCCGACTGCCTGATGAAAGGAGTGAGGAAGAAAAAATGAGTTCTATGGGCCAATCGACGGGGTACTGCCCGAGAAGCACAAAGATACGTACAGGACTATCATGAACGGCGCGTGCCTTCGCGACCCGGAGGGGGAGGATGGAATGATACTGGTCAAATCCTTTTGGCCATAAACAAAAATATGCCTAGGCTGTTACTTAGAACAACTGCCATCACTCGAGGAGGACGAGGACATCCCCGAGGTCAGTGGGTATGAAATTAAATGGGGGTACCACTCCCTTAGCTCACAACGTTTCGAGCTCCCACAATCGGTTAGATTCTGCTGTTCCATCTGCAACGAGGTGATTTTGGGCATGAGACCGGCCCGGCAGTGCCGTGATTGTATTGAAGAGTTCCTCGTACACAAGCAAAAGTACGAGAGGGCACAGACATTGCGAATTAATTTAGAAATAGAGGTGGTAAAGAGATATTTAAAAAAAAGGAAAAAGTGAATTTAGTTTAACAAAATATATATCGATTCAACTAACAATTATACAACTAACAATTATATATGCAACTTTAAAAAAAAATATTATGTACACTATTATACATTATTATTATTATTTTGCATGAAAACCATTACCTAAAATGAATAACGTGTAATTTTCGATTCAATTTTTTTTTTAACAATTCATACGCGGTAACAAACGTACCACGTATGACTTAAGGGGGAAGGTGTTACGTGCGAGCAAAATTCAATCTAAAAATAGCCAAGATTCTTGGCCCAAAAATGTTAAGAGCGAAAAATCGATATTGATTAATTATCCGATTTCTGATGGGGAGACGGTTCTCAGGCCGCGGTTCACAGGGCATAAAATTACACCTAGTGATAAGACCTTCCTCCTCCTTCAAAACATAAAAACAAAAGAAGTGGTGAGAAGCTCGCGCGGGGGGGTTCTTGCCACTTGAATATAAATAAGCGCGAAAAATCATCGATCATCAGTTGTTGTTGGGAATCAGTAGTTGTTATTGAGTTGTCAATGCTAACAGTCTTTAAAATTCTGACTTAAGACAAATCTTAACTGCAATTTGAAACCAAGATTGTAAGAAAATTCTCCTTGAATAAAGGTGATTTAAATTCTATTTCTTAAACTAATTTACACTAAAAAACCTTTAATTCCACAACCCTTAACTGTCGCTGCCAAATAGCGTGGCAACAGAAATTTCCTGATTCTTGTTGCTGCCAAATAGCGTAGCAACAGGATTTCCTTTAATCTACATTCATGCCTAGAAAAAGGGGCAAAAGGTCCCAAATTAAAAAGATTAAATTTCAGATTAAACAAACCATTCAATATAATCAAGATCCTTTTCCATTATTTCTCAAATTAAAGGAAATTCAAGATAATAAAATTCGCACTTTTACTCCATATAAATTAATCCCTTTGGATTTAAAAATAGATTTTCCAAATTTTGATTTATAAACAAATCTGACCCTCGTTATAAAACATATCAAAATTCGTTTTCTCTTCGGACTAGATTAATCGCACAACCTGGTCCAAATCCCGGGTAAATTACTTGAATGTTTTGACCCAAAAACGGACCAAGTAATTAACTTTTGACAAAACGTGACATAAATTTTTTAAGATGGTTAGTAATGTAGATAAAAATTTGCAAATAATTTATTCCTTGTTAACTAAAGATGTTACTTTTGCGTTAACACAAATGAGGAAAAAGCTTCTTTGCGGATATACATTAATTAAAACAGAACATCCAAAACTTGTAATTTTAGAAATTAAAAAAGGAGAATCTTTTGCGCATAAGCGCCATATATCAGTACAAAATTTAGATATTTTTGCTTATGTAAACTCGAAATTCATTTACGTAGAAAAACATACGCACACAGATGAACCGTTTATACACAATGTATTAACACAACGCTGCAACTTGGAACGACAAGCTTTCTGCTTTTCTGTTAGAGTAGCAGCATAAACAGCAAACGACTTTGTTACTGTCTTAATGAGCCATCCATTACGATATTGACCCTCGTCCGCTAAAGACTCTAACTTTACCTCCTCCAATGGTATTATATGCTGCTTGTTGTACTTTTTCTTATTAATCACGATATTGCCATAGACCAATATGTCGTTGAACAGGAAGAACTGTCTAGGCTTGGGCTTCTTCCTGCACATTTTCGTCAAGACTCCTTCACCCACCAGGACTCGGCCGGGTACCGTGTGACGTCACGCAAATTAAATTTTGTCCCCTTTTTCAAATCTCTTCAAAATCGGTCAATTATAATTGTCTCTGTCGTAAACCTTGCATTTTCGTATTAATATTAACCTTTGCTATGATTCACCAAGACGTTGCAGCCGCCCCTTGCCATGCGATGATTCATAAGACGTCGCAATCCCCTACAATGCGATCGATAATAATATAAAATACGCCTCGGCTGTACCACCCAGAATGCCGGCAGGAATCAAAGGATCTCGGTGAAGAAGCGTCCGAATGATAGCGCAAGAAAAATAAAATATTTGCCAGTCGAGAGCTAATGCAGTATGACTCAAGTGCATCCTTCGACTCCCTCCAAAGCGTCCTTAGAACCTTCTAGAAGGAATTAATTCTAACCAATGGAAGCCATAGAAGCCTCCCATAATTACCATCTCTATTCGCTCATTAGCAAATCAGGACACGAAAAATCCAGCCAGCATTCAAATCGGTCCCTATAAAAATACGTACTCAGCCGGAGCGAAGGCCTTTTGTCTTTTATTTTACGCACGAAGTGCATTACGCATTTGTCTTTATTAATTGTCGAACCACTACTCGAAAACTGCTCCCGCTGAGTGACGAGATTGGACCCTTCCGATTCTCGAGGGTCTATTGACGCATTAGGAGGCGCTCTTTCCATAACAGCCAGCGATAATAGTAAGTCTAATTTTAATAATCAAGCGAAACTTGTATTCCTTATGCTTATAACTTGTGGAGATTGTAATCGAAACCGATTGAATAATAAATTCAGTATTAATCTCTAGCTTCGCAAGCATCATAAATTACCCTTTTTTCCGTTTTCCCCTTATCTACTACTAAAAATTTACATTGTGCAACGAATGAATTCAATAACAATTTATTCCTTAAAACCCGTGTCACAAAACACCAGCCGGTTCCCGGCTACAAAATAAAGATACAGATAAATGTTCCCAATTGCTCCTGTGCGATACACCCTCATTGTAAAATAAGATTCTCTTTTCCCTTTCCACGCACCGTTCCGACAACGACACCTCTCGCCAGTCCCGGGATATAGTCGGTGCATGCAGACTTTCCCGAAATAACAAAGGAGAGGCTTCTTTCCACTACGCCGAGGTAGTAGTGCTGGAAGAAGAAAAGAACAGAGTTATATCGCGGCTTTGTCCAATAATCGCGACGTAACAACCGCAAGCGGCTGACCCGACCCGTCGAAGCAGTTTTCGACCATCGCGATACGCCTGGCATTGGCCTCGCTGTTTACCAATCGGTCGACCATGATCCCATGAATCAGGGTTGACAACCCTGGTAGGCAGGCCACTATCTTCACGTTGACATTCAGAGCGGATCCAAAACCAAAAATGGATAAAGACGAATTCCCTGACATAACCCTTGAAAGGGTTACAACTCCTATATTCCGAAAGGACAGACACTTGTCCACAGCTCTAATAACTACAGAGATTGAATACATGCTTGCAAATCAGAACAACCCAAAAGCAATCAAACGTGAGCACAGAGAACTACTTGATCGCATTAAAAGCACAGGCGCTAATATACTTCCTTGTAAAGACTTTATGTCCTGGTTCATGATCAACTGGAGAAACTTCTCCTTCTCGACAAAGTCAATCTCAACTTTAACAACCGCTCTACGAGTTGCACAGCATGCCCTAAAGGTATCAGTAAAAGATTATACGAGACAACACTGTGACATTAATTGTAAACCAACAAAGATGGTTACAGAGCTTTACAATGCAAAGAGAAACTTCAACACAGTTCTTTCCACGATCACTTATAGTACAGATTTTCATCAATCTTACCTTATAGGTAAAGTAAAAGGTGAAGCATATGGAAATCTACACATCATATGGGCATCCACTAAAAGTTGTTGGTTAATAACTCACTCGCATCTCACCTGTATCCGCGACATAATAAACTCGTGGTTTGATGTCAGCCTCTATAGCTTGGTCAATAGAAATAAATACCCCACTTTCGACTTTTATGAGGAAGTAACTGATGTCCTTGAAAGGGGTCGAGGTCTGGTCGCCAGACACAATCGTAACGCTTATAAGCTCTTGAAGATTTGGCCTTCATTAGTGATTGCAAGTATATTACGTGATACAGAAAATGATGAACGATTATCTAAAACATTACATGACAACACAAAGGAATATCACCAAGAGCCGCTCTATCAATATGTTACAAGAAAAATAAAAACTGATATCCACGTACATCTGGGCTTGGAGCTCTCAGGCCTATGGAAGTGTTTTGGACATCCGGATATAGACATGAACGAAAGTGTAGCAACTTGGTTGAGAAAAGGAGCAGCAGGTAAAGACATAGACCCTCAGATGTCAAAGGACATACTCTGGGCCTTTCGACTGGAGTTTTGTCGCCAATTTTACAAACAACACAAGAGATGGCCAGTTGTCCAAATAGGAGCAGAAGCACCCAAAAAAAATCAAAAGAAATTATAGGAACAACTTGTGGGACGAAACAACTACGACACCCTGGAGTCTAAAAGATTTTGAACATGTAATCCTTGATAAAAATCTCGATTTTGACTATCATGTAGAAACATTAGATCTACTGTCTGATAAGTCAATAATTCCTGAACTTGATCAGTGGATACATGAATACGACAAACAGGCTCATCGCACCATGTATGGAAGGTTTCCAACAGGACCGCCCCCTACATCTAAAAGTGTTATAATACATTACTTGAGTCAAGAGGAGGTTTCCGTTAAGGACATCATAGATACACTACAAAGTCAGCAAATTCCCGAGGCTTGGAGGGTTATGGTAGCTGTTCCCAAGGAACGTGAGTTTAAGTACAAGGACGTACGTTTTTATGGAAAGATGTGCCCGGAGATGCGTCTATATCAAACGGCCACTGAAGCAGGTGTTGCTATAGTTTTCAAGTATATAAAGAATCAATCCATGACAATGAGTGAGGAGCAACTCATAAGAACTATTTTGCGAATGAATACACCAGTTATCCAATTAGAAGGCGAAACATATGTATTTATAGTATTAGACTTCTCGTCTTGGTGCACAAGTTTTCGCTTTGAATTAATAACACGTCTCTTAGAAGAACTTGATCGTTTGTTTGGACTAAAAAATGTATATTCATTTACCCATCTCTTTCCTATACTCTCTTATCTACTATTTCAGGATAGGTTTAATCCCCCTGAGCAAGGTCCGGATGGCAAGCCAAGGCAAGGACCGAGATGTTATCCATTTCCAGAGGCATGGTTGGAAGGACAGAGGCAAAAAGGTTGGACATTGGCAACTTCTTTTAATTATCTTAATAGCGTCATGGATGTGTGGTACATCAGCAACACTACTTGGTCAAGGTGATAACCAAGTTATTCTTTTAAGAATACCTCCCCAATCCTATCTTGACGCAATAGGCATGACAAGAGAAGAGTACATTAATAACTTTTTGAAAGTCCTACAAGATTTATGCAACAAATCAGGCATAATTGTAAAACTTGAAGAAACGTGGTATTCTAGAAACCTCTTCGAGTATTCTAGAAGGTATCACTACAAGGGTTCCCAGGTGAGCAGCTGTTGCAAGAGGATGACCAGGATGGCGAGTGAAGCTAATCAAGTAATCCCCACACTATCCCATGGCTGGTACCAAATCCACCAAATTATGAAAGGACCCGGATATATGGCAGTGATCTCAGAAGTCGTACATATAATTAAATGCACTCCGGTAGACGTTAAGTATCGACAAACGCAGGAAAGTTGTCAACAATTACCGGTATCTAAAAAAAATAAAACATATTTCTTAGCGCCAAGGACTCACATCTTGTTATAAACAGGAACACAGACTACATGCAGCCATATAATTCCAACAATGTATCTTTTAAATGACGGATGGTATCGAATAACACCAATTTTGGAATACAGCAAATCACCAGCAATAATAAAACCGAACAGTAAACCTACGTGGCAATATAATGATCCTGGACCATTGGCAGCAAACGGTATTTATACTAATAGTGAACTTGAGAATTTAAGGAATCAAATAATGTTCCCAGCGGAAAGGAATGGAATTTTAAACACAATGGCGCGCGGCGTAAAAGGAGAACCAGTACTAACACAAGAAATATCACTATCTCATCTTCTAGATGAAAATTCATTGGAGAAAATAACGGAAAACGCCTAAAAGAAAATTTGGGGAACGTTTCTATCCATCGGCAATGCAAGTGCGGGAGTAATTGGATTATACTTCTGCATAAGAACAACTAAATTAATAGTGGATACCATCATACATGGTATGCACTTCATACTATTTATGGATGGTCAATATATTTAATTGGAGCGCTATGGGACTCAGTGACGAATTTGCTGTTACATCTAGCAAGAGGAACAACACGGAAGGAAAAAGATCAGACAACCTCAGGACAAGAGTCATGAGAAACAACCAAAACACAAGCACCTTTAATACAAGAAACATTAACACAAGTAATAACAGAAAATAAAAACTCGGAAACAAATACATTACATTCACAACAACATACAAGTAATATTATTTGCTCTGCTCCTGAGATTGAAATAAAAGATATTAAGAATAAAACAGTTATCCACAATGAAACTCAAAACCTATATCCGCGATTATAATGAAGAAAGATAAACTCTAAATTCTTTTGGAAATCAACAATAGGCACCATTAAAGTAAGAATCAGTTTTCGTTAGATAAAAAGGCTGCCCGAGAAACAGCTCGTAAATGTAAGTCAGTCCAAATTCAGACACCGTTGAAGTTGAGTGAAATTAAAGAAGGCTAACGATAAATCCTTTATAAATCAATAAAAAGAAATCAAGGTACTTACACTAAATAAAATAATTATACATACACCCGGTTTAAAATTAACACGAATATATATATATACACTTAACATTAATTAAAATTTTTTTTTTTTTTAACATGATTTATTCATATATTTTGCATGGAAACCATTATCCAAAACAAATAACGTATAATTTTCGACACAATTTTCTTTTTAAATAATAATTCATACGCGGTAACAAACGTACCACGTATGACTTAAGGGGGAAAGTGTTATGTGAGAGCAAAATTTACAAGCGAGCAAAATTTATTTCAATCTTTAAATAACCAGGAATGTAAACGAGAGATATTGATTATTGGAATATTGATTAATTATCCGATTTCCGACGGAGAGACGGTTCTCAGGCCGCAGCTCGCAGGGCATAGAATTACACTTTGATAAGACCTTTCTCCTCCTTAAGATTCAAATACAAAGAAGTGGTGAAAAGCTCGCGCGGGGGGTTTTTGCCACTTGAGTATAAATAAGCGGGAAAAATCATCGTTAGTCAGTAATTATTGGGAGTCAGTTGTTATTGGGAGTCAGTTGTTTATTTTCTTGCACTCATAACTCTCAACCGACAGTCTTTATTAAATTCTGACTTCAGCAAATCTTTAAGACAGATCTTAAATAACTGTTGTAAGAAAATTCCTCTTCTTTGTTTTTGTTTTTTGTTGTATTTCTTCGTTCTCTTTCTTTGTTCTTTCACTTTTTTCTTTTATTGTCTGTTGATGGGTTTACTGACCCGCGGGGCGTTGTCTTACGTGGCTTTCCCCAGATCCGTATTATCCTCTTTTACGCCTCTCCGTCAGTCGTTGATCCTCCGTCTGATATTTGTCCCTCGTAATCCCTTTTCCGATGTCCCTCGTGTTTGTCTCTCTGAAGTCAGGGTTCTCTCTGTACCCTCACCCTTTGTGCAATGCCCCGAATAAGGTAATTTAAATGTGCTTTACCATTTCTTTAACCAATTTTACTATATAAGGTCTGCTTTAATTCCACAACTCTCCTGTCAGTGTTTTCCTTTTTTCTGCTGCCAAACGTCCATCTCGTCAACAGAATTTTTGGTCTGTTATTCTTTTGTCGCTGCAATCAAGCGTGTGCGCAACAGAGATTTTGTCCTTCCTTAAACCGCTCGAGCCTATTTGGGGTGGGCACTCAGGATTCTAGTGTATCTAGCAACCGAACTCCATCCCGTAATTTTGAATACTTTTGACCCAAATACGGAACGATCTTAACTTACTTGTGACAGTCAACGTTGACACGCGTATGTTTAGACTGAAAACAAATCTTTTATGCTCGTTTTGTTGGTATTCATTAAAGCTTGTATCTAGTATTCTTCTTTAATACTTTATCGAATCGTTTACGTACAATTAAAGTTATTTTGTTCTGTTTCAACATTACGCCACTGCAGCGGGATTTTTTCACCAAGAACTTATTAACTCTTTCCCTCCGTGCCCCTGCCGTACCGCCCCGCCGAGCACTTTCCGCGACGGTGGTCTCTTCTCCTTTTTCTCTGAGTCGGTTGTGTATTCGCTAGTGCTTGGGTGGTTCCCTCTGTCGTGTTCGTCCCCATTGGTGCCTTTCCAGGTTTTCTTTGTAGGCCATTGGGAGTAGTGTCCTTAGTTTTTTTTTTTTCCTCCCTTTTGTCTCCGCAAGTAGGATGAAAAATCAGATCGTCGTTGAGAGTTCATTAAAACTCTCTGCCTTGAGTAGGATTTTCCTCGAGCGGTGATGTTTAATTCTTTGTTTGGCTTAATTTTGTTTCCAACTGCTACGTAAATCTAGATTTTACGCTTAATCTCATCTGTTATTAAATTTTGTTTGGTTGTACTAGTCATTAAATTGTCGCAAAAATTTGGAAAAACTAATAGCTAAAAAATTGTCACTGTCATCATGATTCTACACAGGTTTATGCAAGCTTGAATTTTAACGAATCTAATCTAAACAAAGACAAAAGGCATTATGATGTAAGTCCGTATTGTCATTATATTGCTAATTTAAACATACTTTGTAATAAGCGGATAATGTAACTCACTCAAATGACTTATAAGCGTTTCATTTTCAATTTCTGTTTTATACAAGTTGATAATTTAATGTCCTCAATGTGAATAATATAAATTCCAACGATACACAATGCATAGGAGGGATCAGCTCATTGTTCGCGCTCATTAATTATTACTATATGGGACATATGTCGACGGCGAGGCAAACGATTTATTGGTACAATGAACTAATTACTTTCTAGCGTACAATGGTAATTGTAACGCGGCATTCCCGGTATATTAAGCGTTCGCGTTCGCTCATTGTACGGGCCATAATAGATATTATGTCATACGGGAAATATCTCTGCTTCGTTCGCAGAACTGTCGGCGAACGCTCTTTTCGCAGGGACGCGCGCTCAGATGATTTCACTCTTCGTCTCGGAGGGAATCCATTTTAAGCCCTGTTTTTTTCTCCAGCCATGCGAAAGCCTTTTAATCCCGCATGTTCGTTCGACCGTTTTTTTTTAATCCTGTTCCTTCCGCACACTGCGATATTTTCAGTGCTTAATTCGGGGGAAATCGAGGATTCTAAAGTCTCAGCAATCGCGTACAACGGAATAATATTCATATTAACGACATCGCTTTCTGACGTTATACGTAATTATGTAATATTATATCAGTCTGTACAATTATCGCGCATCGTATTAATCACGTGTTGCTAAGTCACACTGCCATCTGTCGTATTACGACACGGAGTAATAATCCATTTTACGCATTTTCCAACGTTTTTCCGTTATCTCTTAAAGTAACGGCCATGTCCGTCGTGGCGTAAAATCTGCCGGGAGGTCGTAAAACCGAGGTCCGTCAAGACAAGGCTAATTTTCCGCGTAGCTGTGAGAACACGGGATGTTATACGCAAGCGTCCGTGGCGATATACAACAAATACCATATATCTTTGCTCGAATGTGCCTTCGAAAGGAAGTCTTAACGGTGGTAGGACAGCTCTCTACGATCCTTTCCTGTGTCTCAGATCCTGTCAGCCTTTCCCTGATCTCTCCTGTCCTTCGTCGTGTATTACCGACATGGTCATAAAGGGTCGTACACGCGAATACGAGTGCCAGAATTGACTCTGTAACGAGCACTGTAATAACAAACGAGCTACGACGTAAGTCAAACGAATGGGTCTTTTACGAGTTTCGAGGAGATAGCGTCGTAAGGAGGAAAAAACGCGGAGGACCGGCGCGGGAGTAGGAAACAACGAGGAGGGAAGAGCTTGGTGTCACGGGCGAGACATTGTGGCTCGAATATACGAGAGCCGAACTATTAAAAAGATATTTCGTGTGAATTTTTCGCGCATTAAGAAGCCTGAGGACTCGATTTGATAATGCTTTCATTGTTATCTCTTGTTATAGTGTTGTTGTGAAGTTGACTAACTAAGTCCATTGATAAAATTCTGAAAAGAAGAGAATTTACTTTAATTAGTTATTGATAAGAGATTGCAATTTACAATTATGTTTACCTTGTTTTTAATTTTTGCAAAACGTAATAAGGAGATTCTACATTAAAAAAAAAATTATTAATTTTTTATTACTAATTAATTATTTTATACTTAATATTGTTACGGTATGGTATACTGTTATAATGTTTGATTGTTGCATATGCTGTTAATTTCTAATGTCAGTTAAAAAAATGTAGTAGTATACTGAAGTTTCCGGACGGGTTACATTATTTTCAAAGTAAACACAGATAAAGAAAAAAAATCTGAATTATTAGTTCGAAAATATTACTAAAACATATCTGCGTAGATATCTATATGTAATGTATACTATAATTACGATCCTTGGCAAAACGACGAGCACAAGTGCATCGTTTAGAGAAATTGCAGACAAGCGGGATAATAGTATAGTAAGACGCAACGGCCCACAATGGTTCGCAATATGACACTGAGTGCTCGGCATCAAAAAGAAAATGCGGACTCTTTTTTGATATCCGCTTATTTCCCGACCGCGCGTCGTTTTGTCGCGCGGGCTCTTTCAGATTTTTAATTAAAAATGCGGAGCGCGCGGCAGGAGGTGATAGGTTACATATAGGAGGGCTCGAGCGGGATAAGCTTTGCGCACGGTATATAAACCCCGTTTAACCGTCGCGCCGATATACTTTTGGCTCGCATGTTATTACGGGGCCGCGATTTTATGCGGGGCGCGTATACATTCGCGAATTAGGGCTGTTTCGCGCCGGGCGCCGCCGAATTTTCGCGATAACCTCGCGCGATAACGGCTTAAGTTACGGTAATCTAATCGTAACCGCCGTATTTTCCGGCGCGGATTTAGACGCTCCGGCCATTACCGTCGTCGTTGAATTTTTATGCCCTCGATTTTACACCATTCGGGGTTAGATACCGTTTCGGACGAACGAAAATATGGGGTTAAAACGCGACCGCAATATTATCGAACGCGCTTATACGGACGATACAACACCGCGAATATGCGAGAGTGTGCTCACTTTGGACGTTTTCGCGTTATCCACACAGGGTGCACGTGGTATATATAGGACATTGCATAATATTGCAAGAAACTTATATTCTACGGAAAACAGAGGCGACAAGATCGAGTTCTTTATTAAAGAACAAGGTGATTACATTTCTTTTATTAAGTTGGCTTAAGAGGATTCGGTTTTTTTCTATTTTGTAAACGTAAATACACGCACATTTGAAATACGTATCCGTTTTATGCTTAAGGTATATTTTATGCTATCGAATGCTTTAGATTAACTTATTTTATGAAATTCTATTACTATATCTATCTCGATAATTAAATAAAATTATATTTATATGTAATCTCTGTGATAATAAGTTTTATAATTTAAACTGTATAAAATTTTCTCACGTATCCGGCAACACGCATAAAAGTCAACCCGCTTTACACATAAATAGCATTTGATTTTGTAATATTTGGAATATGTATATTGATCTCACAAGCATATTTGTGTACGCAACATCCAACCCGCGGGAAAATATGTAAATCATAGAATGGAATTGGTTGGGTGGTATATCGGAGGGAAGATCGAAGGGAGTGCCGAGAAGCAGTAGAGTCACGTAAGGGTGTTATTAAAAACGTGCCAGTGGAATAGTATAGTTTTCAGAGGCAATATGTGGTTGTCTGTGCCGCAAGCAACGAGACTTCTTCGTCCTTCCAACGTGGAGCTCTTTGATGATGGCGCCCAAGTTTTGGATAAAGCTCTTTCTCTTTGTTCGCTCCTCGCTTTCCTCGGCGTCTCGTAGCCTCTATCGGCTTCTTCTCCCAGGTCACGGCGAACCTATTTCTCTCGCAGCCACCTGAAATTTAAGTCGTTAAAATTACATTAGAGAAAAAAACGTAGACTTTCCGGTCCCGTATGTAACGCCGTTCGGTAATTTAGGGTGGAGGTCTAAGAGCCGGGGTCTTCACCCCCGATCACGATTACCGAAGCTCCGGAAAATAATGAATGTTATTCCTCACTCCCTTCCTTCCTTCCTTCCTCTTCTGCGGCCGCGGGAAAGGGGTAAGGAGATGAGACGGGTCCTCTCGGAAGACTCGCTTTCCACTTGGTAGGTAGCTCCTGGTAGCTCCTTCGTGCGCGTAGCGGCAGCAGAGTCACCATCTCCTTCTACTTACCCTTCTCTCTAATTCGACTCCTCGACCAACGCCAACCCCCAATCTCCAACCACCACTCGGTTATACTGGTTGGTCTCCCGGGAAGACGTTATTATCCGTGCGGCTCCTCCGCGATGAGTTTCTCCCGGAGGCTGATTGACGGCGTGAAAAAGTTCAACGGAACAGAACGCGCCACACGTATCGATTCTCCTCGATCGCGTTATCTAATTATCCGTTTTGAAATTACCTGCTGTTGTTTCTTCCCCTCGCTAATAACTTTCGCACGCTTGAATAGATTTCTCTGTAAAATTTGAAAATGCAAAATAATTCTTTCTCTCTCTCTCTCTCTCTCTCTCTTGTCTTTTTGTTATTATAGTTATTATTTCTCATTTGTGTTTCTCCTCTCTTCTCTCTCATTTAAATCCCGGAAGAGTCGCGCGGAAATATAACGCGTAGTAATGTTGCTCTCGATTCTACTACATTTCCGAAAATGGCCGTGGATAGACTGTATTTGGAAAAAAATGACGCGCACCTGCAACCATTCGTTGCGATAAATACGAAACGGTCGACGGCGCGCGGCGTGGCGCGGCTTCGCAACTGACATTTGTTATCGAATGACAAGCTTCTCCCCGTCGACACATTTATCTTTCGACGTAGCGTCGCGGTATGGAGTTCATTTGCCTGGTACGTACCGAATATGTACTATTACTGTGAACAAATTAACTCGCTCTCCACCGTCCACGCTTCTGCTCGGCGATTCGCCCGCGTGGGAAAGGGACGCCTGGCTAGGTATATAGATATCGCTTGGACACGGCTGGTCTTCCTACGTTTGCCCATGCTGGTCGATACTCGTATCAATCCTAAATCGGAACAAACCGACCGTATAGACAGATGGTCCGACGAATGGACGAACCGATTGCGTCGGAAATTTTTTCCGAGATCCGCCGCGCCGTGCCGCCGTAGCTTATCGCGGGATTAATTTTTTCGTGGGTTTACGCTTCTCCGACACAAATTTACATACCGCAATCCGTAAGTTCGCTGACATTGATGAATCTAAAAAATAGAATAGATTATTAAATGGAATTCGAGATATTTCATTTCTACATATGTTTCTTGTATAAGATTGTGAATAGAATATACTGAGAATATTCTCAGTATATATATTCTCAGTAGCGTATTGCTCAAAATATGCACAAATAAGGTATATGTCATGTATATTTTTCGCATCCCTCGAAAACTCAGAAATAAAATGTTAATTTTCCAAAATTTAGTCCTATTGGAAGTAAATTTGCCAATTTGTACTTGAGCTTCATCTATGACACAGAATTATAAATGCAAATCGATTTATGATGTTCGAGCATAGTTATCTTCTGCAAGACTACGCAGAATACTGTTTCCACCCACATGTTCGAGGGTTAAATGGCGTTCGCAGCCCACGCGATATAGTCCGGTCAAATTAGACATTCAAGGTTACAATAATTCCGATAGAGCTGAAAATTTGTACGAATGTTTGGAACACCATTATAAATGAACTGTGAAAAGTCCCCATACATCCCGTGCCTGGAAAAAATTTTATTCAAGGTTAAAGGTGGCAAAAATGGGTTTTTTGTGTTTTTCAGCCGAATGGTAAGTTTTATCATAAAAATAGCTTAGACAATAATTGTAGATCGTGCAATTATCTATAATAATTGTCTCTATACTTTTTTCTGTAAGAGTCACCGTTTCCGAGATATAATCATTCAAAAAGTTGAAAAATGGTGTTCTTCATAATATGCACACGTTTCCACGCCACCTGTGAGGAAGTGTACTTGACGTGTTTTTTTTAACGTGGTTTCCCCGGTAGGCCTATTCCACGAACTATTGTGACCGTATTTAATTCAACACTATACTATTTAATAATAAAAAATGGAAAATGTTAAAAATAATGAAAGAGGTGTGAATTGTAATGAATTAGGTTAAATTATTGGTCTGATTCATAACCATCAAATACTTCTGCATCTTCTTCTTCTTCTTGTTCTTCATGTTGTTCGTCTTCTTCTTCTTCTTCTTCCTCTTCCTGCTGAGTGCAAATAAATTGTTCCAAGAGCGATTCATCAGATGTTTCTTCGCTGATATTGTATGAGCATTACATCCCTTTTTACAATTGCAAAGAATTGTGTTGAGAAGTTTTTCCGGTGCAGGTGGGAGTAAAGTCTGGATTGGTTCCAATGTATTGTCGATCAACTTCCAACCCCAGTCCTTTGTAAAAAGGGATGTAATGCTAAATGCGGCTGTAAAAAAGTTGGATTGTTTTGTTCATTAGCATGTACTAATTGTCAAGGCCAGTCATGTTCCAATGTTGAATCGCCATCAGAAGAGGGTTCATACAATATCAGCGAGAAAACATCTGATGAATCGCTCTTGGAACAATTTATTTGCACTCAGCAGGAAGAGGAAGAAGAAGAAGAAGAAGACGAACAACATGAAGAACAAGAAGAAGAAAAAGATGCAGAAGTATTTGATGGTTATGAATCAGACCAATAATTTAATCCAATTCATTACAATTCACACCTCTTTCATTATTTTTAACATTTTCCATTTTTTATTATTAAATAGTATAGTGTTGAATTAAATACGATCACAATAGTTCGTGGAATAGGCCTACCGAGGGAACCACGTTAAAAAAACGCGTCAAGTACACTACCTCACAGGTGGCGTGGAAACGTGTGCATATTATGAAGAACACCGTTTTTCAACTTTTTGAATGATTATATCTCGGAAACGGTGACTCTTACAGAAAAAAGTATAGAGACAATTATTATAGATAATTGCACGATCTACAATTATTGTCTAAGCTATTTTTATGATAAAACTTACCATTCGGCTGAAAAACACAAAAAACCCATTTTTGCCACCTTTGACCTTGAATAAAATTTTTTCAGGCACGGGATGTATGGGGACTTTTCACAGTTCATTTATAATGGTGTTCCAAACATTCGTACGAATTTTCAGCTCTATCGGAATTATTGTAACCTTACCCCTATTTTTTGGGCTAATTTGACCGGACTAATACGCGGCGAACGTAGGCCGTCTGTCACCGTGTAATTCGATGGAACCGGAGCAGATGATAGATCGGGACGAGCAAACAAAAAGTCGCATCAATGCGCTCGTCCTTTCTCGGCGCAGCGCGCGGCGGCCGTTCGCTGGATAACGAACTATTCTCTGCGCGGGGTGACACAATTTTTAGCCGGTGTTATGCGTTCGCCGGCACATTCGGTATCGAATTAAATCTCTCCGGTTTTTCTTCGCAACCTCGTAACACGGGCGAGCGTTAATAGATCCTGCTCCACGTGGGCGCGCCGGCGCGCGCGCGCGCGCTTCGTTTCTCTACCGGCCAGTATCGATCCCGAGGATCGATGTAATGAAACGAGACGCGCGACGCAGGAGCGAACAAAGGGCCGATGAGAGCACGGCACGAGCAAACAAAATTACGCGGATGGCTCGTCCCCGATGCTCTCCCGTCGTGCGCGAGTGCAGTTCCTACGCCCATCCGTTCCGAACCGAAGTAACGAACTGATCGCAAATCGAAACGCGCGCGTCTCCGATAAGCTTTGCTCTCTCTCGCACGCGAATTAACTCCATCCGCTCGGCACACCGTCCTTCGCGAAAATACACGTCGGAACGCGAACTCACGTATTCGGCCGGTGCGTATCTCTCCACATCGCTATATCGATAAGTCGCTCGCAAAGTGCTTTCGTACATTTAGCGAGTATTTATTACGAATTGTGAAGAAGCAGAAAGAAGTCGCTAAAGAATCAGCGCACGATTGCTTGGCGTCCATCAATTTCAAGAGAGAGATTTCTTTCGGAATTCTTAAGGATCCAGAAAAGTTACACGTAGATTGCAGCGTTATACATATAAAAAATGCTCCGATAATGTGATACAAAAATCGAAAAGCATGACGGTTGTTTTGACATTAATAATATCTAATTTTTATAAGGTGTCTCAAGATTATATGGTTATTACATAATAATGCGTAACTCTTAATAAAATTTTGTCCGTACAACTATATATGTCATTTTATATCTTTTAAATTTGCAAGACGATTGTTAGTTTGGACGTTCGGTGCCTCGTTGTTCGTTCTCGCTGCCATTGATCGCAGATTAATCTTTTCGCACGTCCGTTTTTTTCTCTCGGCAAATGATTGCACGACGTATTATGCCCGTGAAAAAGACGTCTTCTCATATAGAGCGACGAGCGCGCGTGCATTAAATTTGAATCTGTTGGGATAAGAGAGCGCGGAAGGGCGACAACGGTGGAATATCAACAGATGGTGTTTTAATCGCGGCACCCTTTACTGTTGAAAGAGCGGGTTAGAGGGAAACGCGTGTGCGCGGGGCGAGAAAGAGAAATTGTCGGAAGGATATACTCGGAGCGGAAAGGACGGAGAGGAGAATGAGCAGCGCGGGGCGGCGCAGGAGGCACCGCTGGATGGCCGGATAGTAAATGATTGTCGATTAAAGTGTCCCCTCCGGTCAGGACCACGGCAGGCCCAATGGCTGGATTGACAAATGGTTCGCAAAATCTGCATTCGTTGCAAAGTATTCGCTTGCCAATTTTGTCCGAGAGTCGTACTCGGCCATTTGTTCGCTGCTCGTTCTACCATGAACTCCACGGAAGAAATAAAAAAAAAAAAAGAAAGAAAAAAAAAAGAAAGAAAGAAAAAAATAGAAAGAAAAAAATAAACAGACGCGCGCGTTGCGTTTGTCCATCCGGATCGTGATCCTTATCGACTTTCGTCCCACGGCGATCCATCGATAGACGCGCTCTCCAGCAGCGATGAATGAAACAAAAAATTATCGAGAGTATACCGTCGAGCTTGTGCATAGCCTTTTCGCGCTGCGCTCCCGATATCGATTCGATAAGCTGCTAATTAACGGAATGAAAAGTGCGGGTGAGATCGGTCTGGTCTATTCAATATTTTAAAGAATATTTTATTTTAAACAGAAAAGCTCGTGCAGTTAAGAATTATATCTAATATCTAACATCTAATATCTAGCAGATTTGCAGATATTTAAATAAATTTGCTAGGATTTTAATATAAATAAATAAGCCTATATACCAAAAAATATTTACGTTAATAATAATTAATATAAAACGAAAAATTATTGTTTTTGTTTCTCGAACTATAATATATGTTCTTCTCATTTTAATGTTAATGGAAAAGATTGATTTTATTTTCTTCAATATAGTTGAATACCGTACAAAATTTTTGTGCATATTTGCGGTTCTTTAGAAATCAGATAAGCGATTTTTTTTTAGCTTTAAAATCTCACTTGGCATACCTATATAAGAAATGAAAAAAGTAAGGCAAATTTAAAAAAATTGTAAAAATAATACGACCGGTTTCTAAATCTTAAACTTGTGAAGTGATTAGTATTTATGACGAATGGTCACGGGCAAAAGCAGATCAGAGCGATAAGTGTTTTATCGAATGAAAGTCGATCGAGTTCTTTCGGGCGCTGTCGAAGTATTTTCAGCACGACACGCCTCAGCGGCCAAATATTCGCGGCACGTTTCGAATCGTCCGAAGTATCCGAATCGTCCGAGCGAGTTGAACCCGAGCGGCTTCTTCGTGCGTACAGCGATCGTTTGATCGTGCACAATTGACAAGGAATTAAGAGAACAGAGTCGAAGTCAAAGGTTGGGACCCTTCACTTTGAGACTTGATTGTTCGACGAGAGAATACGTCGCGCCGACGAACTGGGCGTCACTTTGGATCGCTCCTGATAAATGATTCGACAGATTCGCACATTGCTTTGTCTGCTCTGCTACCACTATGATTTGTCTTGTCTTTCGACCTGTTGTTAACAACGGAAAATATGTGGCATTTTATTTTCTGATCGATATTTTAGTATAGAAGCTATTGCAAACGAATATCCGGAACGAAAGTAAATGATGAATGATAGAATAACAAATTATTATGCGTGTTTGATTTTTAATTTTAAATGTTGTATCGTTACTAAAATATTAATTTGTAAATTCAACGATATATTGGTTGAAATAAACCATCCCAAAAACTAAGCTCCAAGCTGTCATATTAAAAAGAAAATTATTTCAGTTATTTGTATGTTTATATAAGTATAAGAAACATCCGTGTATAAATACTAAAAGTACAAAATGGATTTAGTGATATGTGGTAACGAATTAAATTTGTAGCGAAACAATTAAACTACGCGAACACGGCTGATTTCATTAAGCGACGACCGTTGTAAGAACGGAAATGAAAGTTTCTTTTTTCCGAGGCGATATAAAACGAGACTTTTCACCGTTGAATTATCCTCGTGCTCCTGAAAAATTAACTTAAAATCTTACCGTCGTCATGCCTCCAAGGACGGCACCTTGGCGAAGCAAATGAGAACGGTGCAACGTTACAATGGCGATTCAAGAGAAAGGGTCGAGGGGGGGGGGTCAATTTACATTTAATCTACAAACATTCTTACACTCCTTGTCTCGTTACTTTCTATTAAAAGGGAGCTGTTGGGCGCTGGAATAATACGCTTGTTTGCCGTGTATGTGTGGCGATCGATACCGTGGCGCGATAGCAGTGGTCCACATCGTGGCAGCTATAGCATCTCGATCGCTCTTTGGGGAAAAAAAAAGAAAAAGAAAGGAAAGAGCGAAAATTCCACGAAGCGAAACCGGAAAAAGAAGCGATGCCGTTCGTTCATACTTACTTCACGAAAATTCCGCGATATATTTCTCCAGCTAATATCCGCTGTTTATGATTGCCCATCACGGCCACGAGCCGATAGTCTCGTTGGAGAGACGAGATCGGATGGACAGGCGCGGCTATTTAGGCCCCCAGATTTCCAATCAGGAGTATTAAAGCTCGCCCCCTCCCCCGCCTGTCCCGCGTTCGCTGCAAGCCGTCTATCGGTATATCGTACGCCGCGATATTCATTACCAAATATTTGAGCTTAAAATGGGGAATGTATTCATGTCCGTGTATACGTGCCATCTGCCGATTTCATAATTTGCGCGGCATACGTACGCAATTGATCGCGCGCGACGAATGCATTCGTCGTCGTATTTTCGTATCGTGCCACGTACGCCAGATCTATTTTCGTGTTGCATGGCCGATATGGATCAATGCGCTCGTTATATCGACAATGTGCGTTATATCGAGATGAATCTGCAATTCCATTTATAAATCAGCATATGGAAATGGGAAGGTAAAATCGCTGGATTTAGAATTTTAATTAGCTTCTTCGGCTGCAGTGTCTTCTATTAATTTTGTCGGGAATTTTCATGTTAACACTGTAATATGTATTTCCGATTTGTGTGTTCACTGCGCAATAATAAGTAGAATATTCGAGGGAAGATGAAGTAGTCAAATTAAGTGTTAACGTAATATCATTGATAAAACACAGTGAAAGATTTTGGATTTTATGTTCTTGATTATAAATTATAGAAAAGTATATATGTATTTGTTTCGCCAATAATTGATAAACGAGAAAGAAACTCTATTTTTATATTCGACAACGTTTGTGTCATGACAATTCGACCATTGGTTTTGGTCAGATTAATCGTCAAGACTTTTTCGACCATGGGTTTTGGTCGTTATAAATTATGTCAAGCACATTTGTGCGAACTATAAGGTTGAACTTCCATTTTCTCTAGTACGAATTTAAGTACAATTACCAATAACCTAACCATCGTCGTAACGCGAATTCAAATCTCGTTCTAGACGTTATTAGTTTTGTAAATCAGCGTTTAACTCGGAATCGAGCGCGGCAACTCGCATGACAGCTCGGTAATAAACAAAAACGAGGGCAGGCGGAAGGAAAAACGCGACGCCGCCACCCTTCGCGGGCGTCAAGGTGATAAATCCTGCGGGGAGGATGGCGGGCTCTTGCTTCTTTCGAGTTTTAACTCCCGCAACTTTCTTATTTATGTGTGGCACGAGCACGAATGGATTTCGCCCGTTAAAGTTCCCGTTGCTCTCATCGAGGCGGTTCGAAAACCGGCGCATCGAAGTCGACCCGACCCGACCTCGACGCGATGGGTCGTTCCCGAAAGGGGAATGTAGGCGGTCTCTTGGTTGGTAATTTAAATAAAAAGAATGCCGTTTCTCGCGAAAAGTTTTTCGACAGCAATTACGCTTGCAAGCGCGCGTACACTGCAAATCCAAACGTGTTATTTTAACTGAAGCTCTTCTTACACATTTCTTGACGTTATTTAACACGGTTGAACGTATTAATACGATTAAACGTGTTAATTTAACACGCAACAAAATATGTAAAACGAGTTTCAGTCAAATGTGTCATTTTTAAACGTTTATGCGTGTAGAAATAACACACTTGGATTTACAGTGTATCTTCTGAATACGGGTCGCGCGCATAAATTCGGAATTTTTGTTCAAGTTTATATTGAATGAAGCATTTTTTTAAATCTTTTTTATGCTGAAGATTCGCAAAATCTGTCTGTCATGCATACATAAGTAGCTGATTATTGGCGATAATTAACATATTTGCTCTCGAAATGTAAAGTAACAATTGAATTCGCCATTTATTTTGCATTTTCATAATGTCGAGAAGATGAAATTGCATTTCCGATAATGACGAGGGCAAAATAATGTTCGGATATTCAAATGTAAAAGAATTATTCGAATTTCGGACGTGGGGGAACCACTCGACCGAATCTGGGATTCGGATCTATAATTATTTCGGGCATCCGCGCGGTTATCCGCGCGTAGTCGGATACCCCATTGACAAGGGCACCCCACTCACGTGACTATCACGCGGACGTTATTCCATTATCGTAATCGCATAAATCCTACGCGCCGCGCCGCGCGCCGCCGCTACGCATACCGATTCGTCTATGTCCTTTAACACGCTCGGCTGGTCGCGTTACTTATAGACTCCGCGGTCTCGTATATTTCCTAGTCGGAGTCTCTCAGATTCTCTTCTCTTCTTTGTTTCAGGTAGGTGAGCAACGCATATCGGAGCCGTCTTGGTCGAGCCAACCGGTTATTTATGTGACGCGCTCGAGACGGTATGACGTCGACGACAAAATATCGCCGAATGCTGCTGCCTCCCTTCGCACGGCAGCGTTTCGCAGCTAAGGTTTGACAGATACGAATGCAAGACGTCGCGCGTCCCGACGTCGGCGTCACCAGGCGTCACCGTCATCTCGTCGTCGTGCGTTAAACCGGATCTATATACACCAAGCACACGAGCGCGAACGAGCACGAGCGAACGACTTTTATCTCGATACGAGTGCGAACGAATGCCGCGTCTACTGGCGGAAGCGAATTGTTCGTTCGTGTTTGTTCGCGCGCAGTTTGAGGGACATAGCACACGCGTAATCGCGTGCGTTTTGCGTCCGCGCTTTTGCGATATTATGTCGCGCTATAGAGCTTGAAATCCTTCCTACATGGATGGCGAGTAACGCTTACAAGAATCGTTCTGTAGGTTTCAAATGTCAAAAGACATATTTAGGAAAATGTTATGCTTCAGTTTAAATAATGAAGAGTATAATCATTTTTGATTAATCATTTAGTAATTAATTAACAATTTAAAAAATTCTGGAAATATTAATCGTCTTAATTTAAATTAATTTTTTAATCGCTTTCTGAAGAACCGTCTCGTTGGCAAAGCAGCTTTCCTCCATCAGAGATGCAATATATGTATATCGGATGCACTTTAAAGCTGCGTCGTTGTTGAGCTAGACTTTGCAGAGATAAAATTAGCGTGCATCAATTAATATTGTCTCGAACTCAAGCACGCTAACGTTTTGAATTAGATTAAATAGAAGCATTTTTATGTTTTTTGCAACAGCGATACATTCTTATATACGACACGCATTTTCTTTTCGTTCATGGATATGTGCTATATGCACAATGTGTATCTCGCATTCTATATTCAACAAATGATAATTTAATGACTCTGAATCTTTCAAAGAATCTGTCTCCTAAGAATTTCTTCGTACGTTGCAAGACACCCCTGTATATCCCGCGTAATATGCTTCTTTTCACGGACGTTCAGACATGCGGACGTACGCAATCGCGTGCGGCAGATGAACGTATCATGCCGAGAAAGAGAAAGAGAAGAGGCGGGGCGCTATAACACGCTGAATTATTGAACAGTGCACTCTGGCTTACCTCCTTCGCATATTCCGACACCTATGCCCGGCTCAATCCCGCTCGCGTATTATTGTCTCGCAAAGTAGACTACTACTACTACCTCTCAGCTTAAGATGGAGAAGTCTATATGTGATCGCACGATGTGTTTCACGTATCCGAATATAAATTATTTCTCGGGATTTCTCGGGAGAAAGAGAGAGAATGAGAGAGAAAGACTGTGTGTCGCGTCTTCTGGATTTGTATAATGGAATTCTACCGAATTCCTCTTCCCCCTTCTTGACAAGAGTATCTCTAGTTTGACATACGGCGATCCGTGCGCAATTAACATGTATATACGAGAGGGTTAAATTCACGGTCTCTTCACGGATCTTTTGATCGTTTAATGTCATGGGTAATTGGAGTATGTCAAGGGTAATTGACAATGATAGACGTAAAGTGTCCTTATAGCTAAAAGATGAGTTGATATAGAGTAAAGGTGATATATTTCAACAGATAGCGTCGCAACGATGACCCACTTGATACAAGTTTGTTTACTTGAATTGAGTTTTCTAAATTTCTTTTTCGCTTTTTTTTTTATTTTATTAAGCTCTCTGCTTTAAGAAACTTATCAGAGCTTTAATTAGCAACCGCGTTACGTTACGACACCACGCGGTGAAAGATATTGCGAATCTAGCGACAGGCGCAAGAATGAAATTTCTTGCAACGTGAAATAACAGCAGGAAACAGCGTCGATTTTTCACGGCCTCATGACAATAAAGCGATAGTGCTCGGCTAGATTGCTATTCACATACAAAGAAGAATCTTTTTCGCACGATATAGCTCGTTAATGGTGTCGGTAATCAGATGCAATCTAATCTATGTGGAATCCGTGCTGCGGTTAGAATTCTAAATCAGTTGCGATACCGCGATACAAATGAAGTACGGACGTATATGAGTAACTTCGCAGTTTGTCATATCATGCTTCATGAGCTGGTGGAAGACTCGCGTATTCTGGGATTACTATCGCAGGTAACCCTTCGTAAGCCCTTAAGATCCGCCGGTGTCATTATTTTTGCGCCAGGCGTATATACGATCTAGTCGGGGTGGAGAAGGCGCAACCGAACAGAGAGGTAATTCGCGTTACACGCCCGGGTGTAATGGGCGGTCTGACCGGGTTCCCGGTAGCCTGGCGGCGGAGAATACGTTGGCGGTCTCGGAGGTCGGTCGGCGCGAGGTAGGAAAACGCTCGTGAGGGAGATCGAGCGAGCACGGCGGGGATGAATGTATGGGCTTCGCTTTTGGGCGCCGCCGGGATTCCTACGGGCCGGTAGAAACTTGCTGCTTGCTCATAAAATGCAAACGGGCGGCAAGTTTAAGTTTAGACAGCCCCCTCCTCTCGCGTCGCCGGTCGCCCCCGTTCCGTTTCTGTCCTCCTTTCGCTCTTCTCCTTCCAGCCAGAGGAGCCTGAGGCTGCCCTAGTCAGCCTCCGTAACCAACCGCGGGCCGACAATAATGAAATCCATAAATCCGTAAGAGAGCACGCCGAACACCCCGTGCTGTCGCGTCCAGGGACTTCTTCCCTTCCTTTGTCCCTCTCTCATTTCCTCTCCGACAACATCCTGTACTGTCTATCCACGTGCTGCTGCTGCTGCTACCTCTCGCGCGCTCTGCGAGCCTTCGCCTTCGTGACCCTCGACTGAATCTTATTGCGGAGTGGAAACGTCTTTACGACTCTCGGCTAGTGCCGTGAGACCGAATTACATACATATGTACGTCTCTCGGGGTTCGACATCGGTATCATAAGATGCGCCGGCTTAGAATTGCACCGGCGGGGTAAGTTCGCGATAGAAAGGTTTCCAGAAAGCGAACTATCTTCTAATTTCGAGAAAGTTAATCATCGCATGCAATGAGTTATCCGGTTGAATATCAGAACTAAATTTTACTAATTAGTTTCTTGGGTATTTAAGGCCATTTGCATCATGCTCTCACAGTATAAGCTTGTTAATATACATTTTCTTTTTTATTTATTATAAGCAAAACTTATCTAGAAAGAAACAATAAATTGTTAAACTTACAGGCTTATTAACTTATACTATTGATGCAATCGCGACGCTAAACGAATGGAGTCTTTTCAAAGTGGTGGTGTATATCCAGTTTTAGATATACCTACACGCTATAAGTTTCATTGGGATTCGAGTAATATATAAATCGATGGAATATAGGAACGTCTCGATTGTAGTACCATTGTCGATACTGAATTTTGTACAATTTTGAAAGTAAATCGTTCAAATAATGTTGCAATCTTTATTACTATGGAGCGCAGTTATGTCTGCCGATGTAATTTGGTTCCATATTACGGTACTGGTGTCCCGCAAGAGCCAGTGATCGGGGATGAAATATCGATTGTCACGCGGTTTCGCGGCCGGCTCTTGGGCGATGTCGAACGTGCCTCTGATTGATTCGATGCCGCCCGCATCGAAAGGAACTGGCGGCACTCGGTGCCCGAAGGAGAGAGCATTGTTATGCTAACGGAATCTCGATGACTTCCTATCGATCGCGGCGACGATACGGAAAGCGCTCGGGTCTCGCGGATTTTTCCATTTCGTAGGTTTCATTTGTAACTCGCTCTGTAAGGACCGCCGGTATTTTCTCGACGTGTGGTGTATTATTCTGCAAGATCGTTTTTTCTTCTCCGCCGATTCGCTCCGCGACGTTAAGATGCTTTAGAAACGGACTAGATGGGTGTACTCGAAACAGACTCGTTGATCGAATATAAATATCACTCGCACAAAAGCCAGAGAGCAATGAGGCGCGCGCATTGTGTTGCAGTAGATGGCTGCAAGATAGAAAACGATAGAATAGAAAATGAAAATGGGTAGTGCGGATGTTAGTTTTGAGTTAGTTTATATTTGTCTTAGACTTTATGATAACAGAAATTCGTGGCATAAATGTGCGAGGGGTAGTAAATGTATGACGTTCAAAATTTGAAATTTATTTATCGAAAATATTGAAATTGAGTTCTTTGTTGCGGAATCACAAATTGGCAAGGGAATATAATTCGTCACATTATTAACGCTTTTTTCGTCACGGAAATTCCTGGGAAATTCTATTTGTCATTTTCCGCAGTATTGACCAAGATGCGCACTTTCGATTTAAATTCATTACAGTTTTATTTCGCTGTTGATCGTTTATGCCGTTAGCTATACAAAAATAAGATTCTGTAGTCTTTTTAGCCCCGTTTTTTTACCCTCGCATAACTTACTGATAGCTGAACCCTTACCAATAGCCTCTCACCAACACGAAGTTTCTGGCCCGTTCTCTGAATTAAATTACACTTTTCATACGCGTCAATTCCGAGCTCTCGCGCAATTTATCGGTTTGTTCGCTCCGCTCGCACCGCCTCCGAAAAGTTTCCCTTCTAGTAGAAATTAACGAAACGTCCCTCGGTCTCTCTTTCGCCGGTCGTCTGTTGACGTTCTCCCTATGAGAGGCGGCGGTCGTTTCAGAATCTCCGCTTCGCATCCGCGTCACGAAGCGACGACGAACAGCGAAGAAAACAGTAAGCTCGCCGATCTTGACTATCTTTCGGGATTAACGTTCTCGTCCCGAGCAACAACCACAGTTGCTCGAGTGCAACTCGAAAAGCCCGTCTCTGCTGACAAGCTTATCTTAGGCCGCGTGCACCCTGGCCAGCGATAAGCGATGAATTGTAAGCTGGGGAATGAAGAAATTCGTTTGACTTATTGGCGTTTATGCGAGCAACGTAAGACTGATGTATCTATCGTTATGTGTATTCTTATGTACAAGTATATGATATATACCTATCATGTATGTATATACTTATATCAGAAAAAAGGCTGCATGTAACACTCAGATGTCTCTTCACTTATCAGTCTAGTATTTTTGTGTATTTATAAAATACCTACACATATAGTATATTTATACATGATATAAGTATATATACTCATGTGGCATATAATTTTCTATTTGCTCGAGAAGATCAAATCAAATTCAAACGTAGCTTGTTATTTATCGATTGTCGATGTTACACGTTGATCTTACAAGTCGCCCACATCAGACGGCTATGCAATTTCTTACAAGTGGTCCTTGATCGACTATGTGCATGTATCACCGACGAACAGCTGTTGCGCTTCCTAAAGCGCGGCGAACATGATCACTTGGCTCTAACAGTGTATCAAATGCGCGAAACCATGAGCTTCCGTTGCTGTTGGAAGCATCTCTTGACGTTCACAATACAACTGCGCCTTCCCGAAATATTCATAGCGCTAAATGCTCCCGAGACTTGCGTCATTCAGCATGTCGTCTTCGTGACACAAGCATTTGCCTGCCAGGAGATTACCTTCCTCATCGTTTCGCTTCGTATTCGTCCGCCGCGGCATGCTTTAACACGTTGAGTGACGGCAGCAATTTGCTAATTTTATGAAGACTTCGCTAATGTTTTCCTGTTACGAAAGGTAACGGAATGTAAGTGGTTAAACCGGTATTAAATATTTCAGGAGACATTGGCTATTCTTGTATAGCGCATTCAGTAAAATTTTATCGGCATCAAATATTAAAGCGGGAATTGATCTTTAATGCATTAGCAATTATTTTTGTACTAAATGAGTATATTATTACGAAATACAACTTCTATAATACGATTATTGAAATATCTATATTTGTCAGTTATACTGTACAAATTTATTCAACTTTATGACCACCACGAAGAATTACAAATTTAATGAACGTTACACGGATTCAGCTAAAATTAGAAACATATAATCGTTAAATATTTGCCTTGATTATTGTCTTCTTAACATCGATACTTTCTATGTTTGATTCTATTATTATAATTACAGTTATCATCGTTACCGTGTTTTGGCGATGCACGGAAAAAAAGGATTTATGTAACACGTGCATGGAAAGTGGCCCATTACGCACGCTACGCGTGCGTGATAGATCACTTTCCACGCACTTGCAACATAAAATAGGGTGTGAGACCGTGCGTAAAGATGAAAATTCACGGGTGCGGAGTTGACGCACGAGCCGAAGGCGAGTGCGATCACTCCGCACTCGTGTCCAATTCTCAACTTCCCGCACTTGTTACACAAATAACTATTGTTACTATATGAACAAACCAACATTTTTTGCTGCGAGAGCTCATTCATTTTGCAATAATAGCAAAACCTTTTGTTGCAATAGCAAAGTTTTGCTGAACTTTGCTATTGCAACAAAAAGGTTTCGCTATTATCGCAAAGTTAATTTCGCAGCAGAAAATGTTGTTCATATAGTAACAGATCCTTTTTTTCCGTGTTATATTTTGGTTCCTTTTCTTCACATATTATTTTTTATGCTAATATCTCTATTGATAGATTGTTCGGTATGAACATTATTTCATACACGTGACATGAAATCCTCACAGATGCCGAAGTAAAATACATCCAAGCTTTCTCTATGCGATAGGCGAATGCGGACCCTTGTAACTTTCGAAATTTTGATGAAGTTTCTTCGCGCTTCGCGGAGCTTTGCTGGCGCCATGTTCTCGTCCTCATAGCCACTCGGCGTTCGTTTCTGCGAAACGTGCAACGAAGCAGCAATTTGTTACAGAACAAGACATGCGTCGTCGCGTAATACGCAAGGCACGTCGCTATTCCGTACAACGTTATTTATACGCGCACGTATAAATAACGTTGTATAATACATACGAGGTTCTAAAGGCTTCCGCAAAATCAAAAATATAAGGAACAGAGAACAGATATTAGAGATAAGGAATAAGGATTTGGGAACAGTTGCGTTTCAACCTCTTTTTTTTTTTTCAATTTTCCAGGTTATGTAGTGTGTACTAGCTATAAAATCTGTTTGTTATTCCTGGTTCCTTATTCCTAATCGCTAATTTCTCTGTTCCTTGTTTCTTATATTTTTGATTGTACGCGGACCTCAAGTTCCCTGTGTCTTCTTTTTCACTCATAAATTTTGTGACTATCTTGGAGGCGGTTTTTCCTTTACAAAATTTTAATTCGTCACATTTTCTACTGCTGAGTAGTTACCTTTAAGAAATATTACCGCGGTAATTTAATTCATACATATACACAATTAATTTTTACTGTGGATTTAAAATTACACTAAAACAAAGTTTATACATATAAAACTGAGTGAAACTTTTCTTCAATCAGTATACAGTTTAACCAATCAATATCATCACTATTGTTAAAAAAATCTATTTCATGTTGCTCCTTACATGAAATGTAAAGGCCGGTTTTCACACGCAATGATTGGTGGCGCCAGACCGCGCCAGTCGACTAACGCCAGTAAAAATGCAAGTGTAAACACTTGATACAAACTGGCGCTAGTAATGTGGCGTTTACTGGCGGTTATTGGCCAAAGCATATAACCTCAAATTTGGAGGTTATATGCTTGCTGTCATTTACTGTGTGTTTAATAAATGTTAAATATTTTCCATAGTATACGCCAATCACTGTGTAAATACTTGTGAGTTTGCTAGTCGGTTCTGGCGCCAATGAATGCCAGTCAGTTGGCGCCACTAATCATTGCGTGTGAAAACCGCCTTAAGGAGCAACGAAGTTGCATGGAACCTAAAATACGTTATATGTATACGTATAGGGGAATGGATGGAAAGAGGCAGCCCGGAGAATAGGATGTATATTTGGGAACAAATACAATTTGAATGAATTAGCAGTAAACTGGAAATGGGCAATCCAGGGTTACCTGACCCGGGGGTTACCGATCTCTCTTTCTCGTTACTCCCTTCCTCCTTGTCCGCTGTTCTTCCTCCTTTCGCCCGCTCCATCACTTTCACTCGATCTTGTCTTCTCTATTTCCCTTACTTCTCTTATTTTACTTAGCCGTCATTCGTGCGCCCTTTGTTACACATTGCTATGTCGTCTTACTTTCTTTGCCTTTCCTTCTGCCAATCTTATTCTTTCATTTCTGTTTTACTGAGTATCGTCGATTTGACGACATTTTCGGACGGAAAATTCCGTAGCAACGGAGAAAAACATTTTACTTTGAGTGGCTTTTTTCTACGGGTGCTTTTCTCTTTGTTCGCGCGTACACGAGCTGTTCTGCTTTTCTTTAGGGCTCTTCGTAAACAACTGTGCAATGCATGTAGAACATAGTCGATATCTACTTTACGTACACGCTTCACCGAGAGTTGCTCTTACTCAGAATCCTGGAGAGCTGTTAGTTTGCGTGTGTATTGATTAAGTTTTAAAACATCAGGTTGCTTGGTGTCTCATCAAAGACTAACAATAAGCTATATACATATAATAGATATTTTTGCAGCATTTTTTGCATTATTTAATTAACTGTTACATGTCTCCCATGAAAGTGAGCCTTATAGTATAACTGACATTGATATTATTTTAATTATCTCAAATGTGTCGTCTCTTTATATATATTGTTATCATCTTACATCAGCGTCCAATAATTACTAATTAATAATTGTCGGCATACGATAAATGGGGCAAGCATCAGGAGATCCTATCGAATGCTTTGCAGCCGCGTGTTTCATTTGTGGCAACATATATGTCGTAACAAGTATGATGATTGCAATTCTCGCAAAGTGAGTATCTCGCGAAATAGTCCCACGATACAGAAAGTTGTAGCGTCTCTATGGCTGACATTTTTCTTGGTCTGCATTTCGCGAAGGTATACACCGAGGCACCGTAGATTACGGTGGCAGCCTCGATAGTAACCGCAGGTAGACAGATGCGAAAATGCGCATCGATACGTATTCGCATTACTGGTTTGCCCGAGCAAAACGCATTGCGCGTCGTACCGCCGCGCGCCGCGGGAAATGGCAAAACAAATATAGCGTAATATCGTGCAATATACTGTTTTACTTCGTTCCGCCACGGAAGATATTTGTTCAAATATACTTTACATTTGAAAATGCTATTTTAATAATGGTCCAATTTTGTTCGCCCTTTTCGCGTTCCGCGACGTAAAATTTCGATCGAAATTGACGACGTAAAAGGTACTCAAGAGCAAAGTCTTCAAAAAATAACCATGTCTCACTCAGGAGTAATTGTATTGCGCGCCTCTTCCTCGAGATCATATGGTAGTAGCCCCTACTATGTACCGATGTACCACAGTTTTAAAGTTCTAAAACTTTCCGTTAGGGTTAGCTTCCCGTTCCGTTGGTCATTCTTTTACTTTGTGCCGATTAAGCCACACGCGTGTTTACGAGATTCCGAAGAAAAATAGAAGTAAGGAAAGTTAGAGACAGTTCCTCGAGTTCGGAAGACGGCGAGGAGGTACAGAAAGGAAACTATAGCGACGGTGAGGTAGCGTTCGTCGTTCTCATATGTGTACGGTGTCACTTACATATGTCACATATGTGTACGGTGCGAGGTTATGTGCCGAGTGACGACGAACGACGGCTACACGAAACCGGACCGTTGTCGTCGTGACAATGGTTGACGCTGCACTTCCACAGCGTTTCCGTACGTTCGTGGGGAACAGGTGAAGTGAAGGGAAGCGCGTCGTTGTTGCGAGTAATCGCGAGCACCGCGCGCGAGGCATCCTCTCGTCGTCGCCGTCGCCGCTGTGTCGTGATCATCACGACCATTACGGTCGTGCTCGTGGCTCACCGTCGTCATCCTCGGTGCCAAGGAGGCACCTGACGGTTAGACGAAAGTAACCGAGCGAGACGCAGCAGCAAGATATAAAGGTGTCTATATCGACTATATGTCAACGCAGTAATGCGTAAAGGAAGGTTTCAGGTGTTTTGGTCCAACCAATTCACCTTGAGAATGCAAATTGAGAAACTTCAATTGTGCATAACCTTATTGCGGAATGTCCTACGATAGCCTAACCATCGGGCGGTAGTGACTTCAAAAAGGTAAGACGCATAGGCGAGATTCAGGTGTCTTGGTCCAACCAATTCGCCTTGAGAATGCAAATTGAAAAATTTCAATTGTGCACATAATCTCGCCGCGTAACGTCCTCCCAGCTAGCAAGTTGGGTCGGGGCGGTAGTGATCTTAAAATGGTAAGATGCATAGGCGAGATTCAGGTGTTTTGGTCCAACCAATTCGCCTTGAGAATGCAAATTAAAAATTTTAATTGTGCACATAACCTTGCCACGTAACGTCCTTTCAACCATCAAGCCCGTTCGGAGCGACTTTAAAAATGGGGTAAGATGCATAGGCGAGATTCAGGCGTCTTGGTCCAACCAATTCGACTTGAGAATACAAATTGAATTTTAATTGTGCACAAAACTCACCGCGTAACGTCCTCTCAGCTATCAAGCCTGTTCGGGACTGTACTGACTGTAGCGACTTTAAAAAAGGGATTTAGTCTTGGTCTAACCAATTCGACTTGAAAAGACAAATTGAGGAACTTCAATTGTGCACATATAATACGCATATGCAAAGCCAGGTGTTTTGGTCCAACCAGTTCACCTTGGAAATGTGTGATTGATAAAATTCAATTGCATACATAACCTTTACTCATAACATCTTGTTTCAGAATATCATCAGAAAGGTAAATAATTTCGACCAGACTGCCAATCGACAACTATTGACTAAGGATGGTATCTAAAATTTTTTAGAAATTATTGCGGAAAATATTATCCGTAAATATATTGGTTCAACCAATATATTAAAAAACAATCCGAGTACAACTCGCCTTGAAACTATTAGAAAGACTATTTTTCCTCGAATACGAATATCCTTACAGGCGATATTATGATGCCAATAGGAAAAGTTGTAGTCGTTATTATTTGGAAGGTCTTTCTTACGACAAGGATTTCTTAAGAACTAGTGCGTATCTGTTTCTTAGTACGTTTAGCAGCGATCCTTAAGATGAGGTTTAAAAAGACGCTTGTAAATCTGCTTAGCGTCGAGACGGTAAGAGTCGTGATACGAGGAGTCGCTCTCCTGTTTGATCGTAGATATGTTCAGAGATTGCATTTTGCCTGATAGAATCCTAAAACCAGCGGGTTACAAAGATCTTGTAGTCAGGCGGGAAGACGTCTTTGTAAAAGATCTTCCCTTGGAGGAGCGAAAGGTCCTGCTGAAAAAGTTATTCAGGTGTCTTGGTCCAACTAATTCGCCTTGAAAATGCAAATTAAAAAATTCCTCCGGAAAACTTATGCGGTAATAAATCCACTAAATATAAATTTGGAGGTTAAATCTGTTTTAGACAGCACTATTGTAAGAGGACGAGCGTATGGTTCAAAAACCAAAATTGTGCGGCAATCAATGAAGCACAGAACGACTGCTGCCATTGCTGGAATTGCAAGGGCCTCGAGTTCTAGAAACTCGCGAGGCTGTCTCGCCGAAATCGACAGAGGCCATACGGTCAATCGAAGGCGAGCGAGCAGAAGCAGATGTACAGTCAATAACAGAACTTGTCCTCTCAAAATCACATTACCGGTACGTTACCGGTTGGAAGCCGGAACAAGCGCCTACGAAAAGAAATTAGTTGTAAGTAAGGTTGCCAATAGACTGGCACAGCCTAAATGTCAATGAGACAACTCATATATACGAAAAAACCGCAATAGCCGAGCAGGTAAAGCTACAGATTCGTAACAAATAATACAGCTATCGAGAAAGCAGGCCATTCTGAAGTATCAGCCAGTTTCAAATTAATTATTTCAAGAATTATCTTATTCCCAAACCTAATAAATTTTTTACAGGTTAATCCTTAATCTGAAAAAGCTTTATAAGTTATAGCTTAATAAATAAGTTACCAATATGTTGAGCATCTTAAATAAAAGACAGAAAAAAGGTCAAACAAATTCTGGCTAAAGGATAATTCCTGGCGTCGATTGATTTGAAGGACGCATATTAATTAATTCACATTGCTGATTCAGACAATATAAGTACTTGAGAATTTTGTTGAAGGTGCTCTTTATGAGCTAAAGTACCCGTTTTTGTGCAAAACACGGCTTCGTACACTTAAAAAAAAAAAAAAAAAAAAACTATGAAGCCAATCTCTTACCTAAGAGAATTGGGCTACTTATCCGTTAATTAATTAATTGGATGGCTTTCTTCTTCTAGATGAGACATATACGGTATGTTCGAGAAACATACAAGAAACATGCAGTTTCTGGAATCACTATGATTCATAATGAGTGAGAAAAGGAGAAAAATGAAGCTGGCGACCAGAGATATGGTTCTTGGTTTGATTAGGATACGAGTACCTAAAATTAGTGAACAGCTTATAAATCCGAGGCAATTACACGATATTCCATTCGAGATTTTTGCCAGGTTCATAGGAACCTTAGGTTTATGTTGTGTAGCCTTAAAATTTGGTTGGATACACATGAAGTATTCTGAATAAGAAAAATTGATTGTGTTTCAAAGAAACACGAATTAAAAGAGGTTTTTTGACTGGTGTTTCATTAAAAGTTTTTTCTTTTCAAATTTGCCTTAGAAATACATTTGGATGCGTTACCCTCCGGTTGAGGTGTTCTTTACCAAGCTCAGCGGATTCACGGATATCGGAATGCCATATCAACTATCTTGAGTTCTTATCAGTGTTTTTGGTCTTAAGTAACTCGCAAAAATTCAGAGGACTGAGGGGGATGCAAAGAGAAGGATCTTTGGATCTTTACATTGTATATACGATTCAAGAAGAGCGTCGAGACATCTTGAACCGGAAACGAAGTTTGTGTTATCAAATACGGTTTCTTTTCGACGATAGTACAGAGGTTTTGTAAACCGAACATCAACTTATTTGCATCTCGAACCAATTCCAAATGTTTGCGTCATATCTCGTGGATAAGCGATTGAGAAGCGTTAGTTATTAACGCGTTTACTTATTTCTGGAAACAATTTTAATTTTTACGCAACTTCTCCGTTCGCGACTATACTTAAAAAAAAAAAAAAAAAAAAGTGAAATTGGAAGGTTCGAGAAATATTGAAGTGGCCCCTAAGTGGCCGGTTCGGGCATGAGGCCCAGTGTACTTAATAATCTTGGATTCTGATTCGTTTTATTTAGAACCGAGTAAATATTTTCTGTGGTTCCTTGACAGGAAGTCATATCCTCTCTGGAAGAGGATTATCCTGATTGTCGGGACGCTGCCAAAGAAGCGTCCGAGCTAAGAGACGACAGACATCATGTTTTCTTCACGGATGGAGCTCTTGATTAAAAGGTTTCAAGAAAGTAAAGCCTCTTATGGACGTGTCTGATAGGACGTGTCTGATAGTTGTACATAATAATCTTGGATAAGTCTTATTATTATAAAATCCAGAGGTGGTGGTGATCATAGCACAGAAAGATGTGCGCTGCTCTAATGAGCCAAAGATCTGAGTTCAAGTTTGACCAGAAATCATCGACCTTTATTCGCCACCTCTCAGAAGAACTTATTTAGTGAACAGGTTGCATATATATATAGGTACACCAACAAACGCCTTGGAGGTTAATCTCAAGTTCTGGTCTAAGGTCTATTGCACACAAGATGCGAGAATGAAGATAAGTTAGAAAGCTGCATCCTAGCATGCCACTGGCCAAAATATGATTCTGAGGATCCCAGGATTGTATTGTATTGAATCATGGCGCTGGGGTGATATTAAGTCATAACGGTTGAAAAACTATCTTAATAGTAGTAACGCTGTTTGACAACGTAAGTAGAATTGACACAGATGTGACCAGTGCATATAGCACCCGCCATGCCTCAATTTCGACCGATAAGCGAAGTGACGTCACCATAGACGTTGTTAGAAAGGCGGCAAAGTGGTCGAGAATGTTTTGCAAAGCTTAAAAAAAAAAAAAAAAAACCAATTAGAGCCGGGCGCAGTAAATGGTGCGCAGGATAATTTTAATAATAATTGAAATATATATTATATATAATTAAAATATATAAATATATCGCTAAATCTATCCTTAGTTATACAAATTAAGGATTTAATTGTCCTTGTGTTTAAATCCTTTGGTTAAGTGGATATACGCTAAATGCGATTAAAAATTGTAAATGTATAAAATTTTGTTGTCCCTTTCACGGAATCTCAGGCATAATCTATCTGCCGTAATAACTTTAAACAGCTACCATATGATCTCGAGGAAGAGGCGCGCAATACAATTATATGATTAAACGAACTTACCTGTAAGTGAAGTTCTATCATAATTGTATGAAGCGCCCCTTCCGAAGAGATCGGTCCCACCCAGTATATACCCAATTCTAATATTATTAGAACCCTAGATATTACGGCAGCACTTTAAATAAATGACCAACGGAACGGGAAGCTAACCCTAGCGGAAAGTTTTAGAACTTAAAACTGTGGTACATCGGTACATAGTAGGGGCTACTACCATATGATCTCTTCGGAAGAGGCGCTTCATACAATTATGATAGAACTTCACTTACAGGTAAGTTCGTTTAATCATATAATTATACCTCCTTGACAATCGTGTTCTTAACTGTAAAATCTTTCCTTTCATATTTCAAAGCTGAATACAGTTACGTCACGTTTAAAATAACTTCGTTTAACGTAGTCGGATGATATAATTCCGCGCTTCCTGTTCCGTACGCGCATTGTGTCACGCAACCATTGTTTTTTATTATACACACACCCAAAAAAAAATATTCTATTAACAGAGTGAAATTTCCTGTAATCTCATATTCTAAGCGGAAACTTTTACAGAAAGAGTATTCCTCTGTCAATAAGTGGACTATTCATCCAAAATCTATTACATATTATTCTAACGGGTTTCCTCTTGTATTAAGAGGAATATATGTTTACTTGGAGCTTGGGCTGTACGACGGGACGGGCGGCAGCGCGGGCTCGCGCGGCGATAGTTCGGCTCGCGCCCGCTACGCGGCGCATCGCCAGTATCCTTACTCGTAATTAAGATTTAACATCGACTCTTATATCTAGGGCAGCTCGGGAGGGTTTCTCCAATTTCTCCAGCGTTCGCCAGTCATGCAGAGCGTGTTCACTAGCAGGGCTTCTGACATAACCCTTTTGTTTACGAAGTGTGCTCCTCATCTGGGGCCTTCGTTTAAGCAAATGTATTATAAAAATAGCAAAATTCAAAAATTTGTTTGGTTTGTTAACAATAAAATATATTGATATTAGAATAGCAAGATCGCGTACTATAGACTATAGATGCAAGATGAAATTCCTCTAACTGTAAAAATGCTTGTGCTTAGAATATTTTCCTCTTGATTTTAGAGGATTCCTCTTGAGGCCATAAACAAGAATAAAATCCGCTAAGATTTAGCGGATTCCGCTAAAATTAAAATTATTTTTTTTTGGGTG
>NW_027270330.1:0-58294 GCF_030848805.1 Temnothorax longispinosus | reverse complement strand
GACCCCCGTACCCAGAACAAAAAGAGAGCAGAACAGACATACGCCCAGTGAAGTACGGGGAGGAGCCGAACAGGCAAACACAGTGGCCCACACGCCACGTACCGCCTCCACGTCGGGCTCGAGCCCCGGTGCGTGTTCCCCGTCAGATCATGGCGAAGGGAAGAGTGGAGGGAAGAGGGAGAGAAACGTTTTTCCCCCCCCCATAAAGCGGAGGCGGCGAGGAGGAGATGAAGGACTTTGCTAGTAAATGTAAGTCAGTGCAAATTCAGACACGGGCGAAGCGAAGTGAAACTTAAAAAGTGTGATAAATCGTTTACAACCAGTTTTAAAAAAAATCAAGGTAAACATTAAATAAACAATTATACCTATATATTAGAATAATTTGTTAAATTAACACAAGTACACACTTATATACATCAAGAATGAGACCACCAACGCCAGAAAAGAATGAGTGCCATGGGCCGATCGACGGAGTCCTCTCCGAAGAACAAGTGAAAATCATCTCGGAAAATGGTGTCTTCGCGACCCCTTAGGAAAGGAGGGGTGATAATGGTCAACCTCCTTCTGGCCGCGAGAGAAATTGTGTGTTTACCCTGCTACCTAGAACAGCTGCCGCCAGTCGGGGACGACGAGGGACATCCCCTCAATACGAGGACCCATCGACGGATACGAGGCGAAAAGGGGGGGGTACCACGCCCTCAGCTCGCCGCGGTACGAGCATAATTTCAACTTTCTACTGATTTTAATGTCTTAAATATTATACAAATTCTTAAATGTTAAATATTACAAATAAAATTACAAACAGAATTATTTCATATGCAATTATTATATATTTCTCTCTTCGGTCAGAATCTGTTGCGACAACTGCGGTAATGTAATCCTAGGCCTAAGACGGGCCCGACAGTGCAACGAATGTATTAAGGAATCCCTTGATCAAATGACAAATCCGGATGGTACGGGCGGCACGCGTGTATTTAGAAATAGAAGTTTACTTTTAATCGTATTTTCTGCTGACGATGTCTGTCCACGGATTTTCACTTTTATATTGCTTTACGAGTCGCTTCAGTCTGAGTTTGTCACCGGTCTCGTAAAGTTTTAATTTCTCGATATGCCCCGCTTGAATATGTGCCAGTCTGGGCTGACGCGGTGGACCCAAATGAGATTCGGGCTGGTGAGGAGGCTGAGGAGGCTGGAGGTCCGGTTTTGGTGGTTCCTGACAGGTCGGAGGTTCCGGACCTTGTTCACGCTCGTGTTGGTATGCGTGAATTTTTGGTGGGGCGTGATCAACATACGCCGCCGGATAACATGGTGTTATTCATGATGCTTGCGGAGCTTCGATCTCGTATGCTGACGAGTCTGGGGCGTGGTGCCCCTTGCCATGATTAACGTAAGTCTCCTGTTTATTTCTACTACTGCTGTCATTATGCTACGTCTTTTGCTTATGCTTCCTCTCTCTGCCTTTTTAATTTTCGATAAGGTTTTCAAACGGTTAGCGTGGACGCGTAGCGTTTTTCGTTTATCGTATATATATTTTTTTTCATTGGATTGCGTTTTTGTTTGATAGTCCTAAGTAAGTTTTGCTGACGTCTGTCCGTGTCAGATTTCCTCTTTTAATTTCTTTGCTTAATTTCGCGTCAGTTGGCTGCTACTTTCGAGCAGTGTTAGGTGCCTTCTGTGATTCTTAAATCTGTGCCTTCTTAAATATGCGGTGCTATCGGTGTACGCAATATTTTACACCCTCTTTCTGCGATGCCTGTCAGCGCGAGTATTGGAGGAGGGCTTTTCGGGCGGCGGCTGCTGCGGATCGCGAGGCGAGGGAGAGAGAGAGAGACGAGGCGCGTTCATCGCCCCCTCCTCCTTATGATGAGGTGGCCCGCCCTGGCACTGTGGTGCCCTCCCCCCCGTTGCGGGTGACGCTACACTCCGCAACAGGACAGAGGGACGTGGTCCTGGTTCGTCCTTGTCGGGAGTAACACTTTTGTGAGTTTGATTACTATATGTGTGTATTTTTATCTTTCCTCTTTGCTTACTGCTTTTTGCTGCTATTCCGTTGCGCGTGAGCCCTATTCTTCGATGAATGCTTTTTGGTCGTCTGCGTCGTTTTAATTGGTTGCGGTTTAATGTTTGCGCGACTCCCTGGTGCCCTCCTGCACAATAAATTCTCACCATAGAGGGAGAACAAGTGGCCTTTAACTTTGATAACAACCAATCTTTCACAAAAGACATGCTTTTCATTTGTCTCATGTTCATTTCTAGAGGGGCTGCATATGACAAAATAATGAAGAAAAGTGGTCAGACAATGTAAGAATGTATAAGAATCTTAAATTCGCGGCCACATCATTGTTATGTACAATGATCTCAGATTTACTGGATTCGGTGCTTGCAGGATCCGATCTTTTCCTTCGGTTGTGTACCATCTGGAGAAATATCATTCTTATGAAATATTCAGTAACTTACATGATCAATTCGTGTATAAAAACACGACAAATATCAGCGTTATATAATTAACAAGAAAAACTGTTTGTCAATAATACAGTGACGTACATATTTGTCGCATAAGACAAATTGTTAAGTGTTACATATAAGTGTTTCAAATTAAATATTAATTTTAATGTGTATATGTATTCTAAAAATATCGTTGATGCAAATTGCTACATTTGATGCTAATTGACTAAAAGAAAGTGTGTTTATATCGTAAATGGCACACATTTACCTAAGCCAGTTTGCAAGAGATTTTCTGATATATATATCAGAAGCTTTACATTAAGCTTTACATTACTTAATAGTTTTTAAGTGTGCAAGTAGAAACTTGCACATTGCTTCCTCATAGTTTTTAAATGTGCAAGTAGAAACTTGTACATTGCTTTCTCATAGTTTTTAAGTGTGCAAGTGGAAATGTATAATTTTTCGTTTTCGATTTTTTGAAAACCGGTATTGATTTTCTTAAAACTAGTGCTAAAAATTATCTAATTCTTATGCCCGCAAACCATTCATTCACATTTTCATTCAGGAAGTCAAAAAGAGTCAAATACAACAATATAGAAATTGTAATCATTATGTCTTCACAAGGCAACTTGAGAGATGTATATAAAGCTGAAGCCTTAAACAGAAAAAGGGCTCAGTTTGTATCTGGATTACCATCTGAACATCAAAAGTTGTTTAAAAACACAGACCGATTTATAATTCCAAATGCAAGCCTCCAAAAGAACACAGGTACCAAGGATTTTAATAGGATCAAGTTTAGGAAAGAGGAACCCCTTGTAATACATATTGCATCTTATGAAGGGACAGAAAAAATGGATAAGATGACACGGTATAAAATATGTTGTTGTAATCTAAAATACAACGGGTAATTATTAAATTATTTATAATAAAATTATAGAATAGTCTTTCGAAAGACTTCGAGGAAATTGTCTTTCGAAAGACTCCTCAATTTACGCTGACGCGGACGCGGAAGTTCATCAAGCTTCCGCGTCAATCGAACTATTGCGATATGCATAAGAATGTGCGACAACGCATTTCGACACAATATTGCGAGATGCATAGGAATGTGCGACAACGCATTTCGACAATCGCGGAACCGCGGGAGTACAGCGAGATTGCGAATGCGCTCGGTCACTGACCGACCTCATTCGGGGGACCGTCGAACCCGGCGGAAAAGTGCCGACAGGGCATAACTCAAAGCAATATAAGGGACCGTCGAAGAAGCCGCGACGGAGAGTAATACACCGGAGACTCTGCCCGTGACCGTTCCCGTAAGTCGTGTCGCAAAGGTTTACATTATAACAAAGCGCGTGCGAGTTATAATAATTGTGAAAGGCAAATACAAGTGTAAGTTAGTGAGTGTAAAAGGGGCGCTGAAATAAAGCTCCAATATAAAGTAAAACGAAGTGAAGTTCATTTAACGACGCCTACACCCCCGTTCCACCTGCGAACCCGGCCGCTTCCTAGTCTGCCCGCCTGTGCCTACCGAGTCCCAACTCGTAAGGTCAAGAGATCCCGAAAATAATAAACGTTTTGCCGTAAGCCGTCACCAACCGGCGACGCGGCATAACAATGTGCATTCTCAATTTCTTTGAACAGTGCCTTTGAGCGGACCCTCAGTGCCTTTAAGCAGTGAACATCAGCCAGATAGCGACTGCCATGGATAGCGACAATTATGATTCTCCATATGATTATGAAACAGTACATAATCAAGATTAAGATCTCACGGAACATGCTATTTATAATAGCAAATGGTGCTGAGATCATTATGGATTTGGAGAAACTTCTACTTAAAGTAGTTCGGCGCGACAAGCGCACGAAGATCTCCAAGGCTGTGCAGTTGAAATATTCCTCCAACAACATTCAAGTATGAAAGGATTACATTGGTCTACTGCTTAAAGCATATCCTCTGAATGCTAAAAAGCTATTTCAGAGTTGGGGCACTGTAAACTGGAGCCAAATGCAATATCAAAAAAGAAACAGAAAAATGTAAGAAATGTCTTACATTCTTGCGATACGTTTCCAAAAAAAAAAACGCTTTTTTACATGGGCTTGACGGAAGAAACCCATAAAGATGTTGATACAAGCGCCAATGACGACTCTAATCTTGATATTTAAATAATATTTATATTGTAATTGCTTTTTGTAATAAATTTTTATTTTAAAGTGACATAAACAATATGATTCGTTTCCATTTTTTCCCCCAAAACTACTGTTGCTATAGGATGTCAGTATCATTAAATAAAATCTTTTTTTTTACATTTTTTGCAATATATTAAAATAGTTTTATTTATTGCAAAAATTTATAAGTTTAAAAAAAAACGAAGCAAATTTTATAGCATGCTTTTATTTTAGTAATTTGACAGTTAATATTAAGAAGTTATTTTATTATCCTCAAAACGGAGTTTTCATGATTTACATCCCTCTTGTATAGAAACTCTCAATTGATTCTAAACTAACAGAATTTACAAGACTTAAAGTGGATGTTTTTTTTATCAGAAACCAATAGTTAAAAATAAAATATACCCGTTTGTGTAACCACATTCTTTATTAAAGATAAACGTATTTTTATTTTTTAAATATCTTTATTTTTTTCTTTTTTCTTTTAAACTTTCTTTCTATTTTTCGTCTTTCTTTATTTAAAAAAAATTATTATTTATTATATCCATGTTTATTTTACTATTACGGTCTTTTCATCAATGAGATAAAACTACTATTGATAGCATCAATGGGAGAATATTTATCAAAAAAAATATGATCTATTCTTATAAAAGAAAAGTATATATGAAATCTCGTGACTCGACTTTTATAGCTGTCGTCGCCGAATCATGCCGAAAACCACTGCTTTCAAGAATCCGGGTTTAAATTCAATAAAACCTGGGATTAATTCTGGCTCTGCAACGGGGACCTCTAATTTTCAACGGGAATATATATATATTATACCAGTTTTGTTGTGCCGCACGAGGATCAGGTCGGTCGTAACGGCACTGGGGTCCATCAATCCGCGAGGAAAAGACTCCAGATTTCTTTTTAATACTTTTAATAGAGACACTTTAATGGATATATTTGTCTTACAGGGTTACTTCGAATACCCTGACTTGCGGGTAGGTCGCGAGTAATACACGCACGGACTCGCCAGCCCGAGCCGCCCGAGCAGCCGAGCAACCAAGCAGCCAAGCACAGCGGCCAACGACCGAGAAAGCTGACACCATGCGAAGCGCTGCGTTAATTGTAAGTCCAACCCAATTTGAAATTGCGAGCGCCGGAAATAAAATTCGCAAGCGACGAAAAAATTGCCAGCGACATTCGCGAGTGCCGAAAATAAAATCGCGAGCGCCGATAAATGTCGGACGGCGAACTGTATACTGATATTTTAATCTGATCACAATGCAACTTCTCATCGCCTCTTTTATAGCTACAAAAAAAAAGAAGATCTTGTAATAAAGTGAGAGCAAATACATCTTTTACTGTAAAGTACAGAGTGTCGTTTATTAGTGCGTGGATCCTAATCCTTTGGGCGCCTACATCCCGACAAAGTCCATCCTTCACGGCTACGGGCACAACATTAATTGGTGGAGTAGAAATCCAAATCCAAATTGGTGGAACAAATTATGAACATGAGAATTACTTCACAAAAAATGAATAGGTGGAAATAAAAGAATATGTAATTTCTGCATTTTACAGATGCTATGGGTTGACAATCTACCGATTCGGAAAGTTCACTTATACGACGTGCATATATTGTAAAAAAAGATCCCCCGTAAACAGATCTCCCAGTCTTAACAAAAACCAAAACAAAAATTTTACTTCGCAGCCACATCATTGTCATGTACAATGATCTCAGATTTACTGGATTCGGTGATGCAAGATCCGATCTTCAAACATGTGACATACCCGAGGCCTGGGGTAATGGTTGCTGTTCCTAAAGAAAGAGAATTCAAGTATAAAGATGTAAGATTCTACGGGAAAATGTGTCCGGAAATGCGTTTATACCAGACAGCAACAGAAGCAGTGAATTGCTTTAATTTTTCAAATACATCAAAAATCAGTCAATGACTATGAGTGAGGAGCAACTAACTCGTACCATACTCAGGATGAATACACCTGTCATTCAATTGGAAGGAGAAACGTATGTCTTTATTGTTCTCGATTTTTCATCCTGGTGTACAAGTTTCCGCTTCGAACTTATAACTCGCCTGCTCGAGGAAATTGATCGTCTTTTCGGTCTCACCAATGTATACGCCTTCACACACCTCTTTCCCATATTAGCGTATCTTCTCTTTCAAGACAGGTTTAAACCACCAGAGCAGGGCACAAACGGAAAACCAAAACAAGGGCCTAGATGTTACCCCTTCCCCGAAGCCTGGATGGAAGGTCAGCGTCAAAAAGGGTGGACACTAGCAACACTTCTAATCATCCTCATAGCCTCCTGGATGTGTGGGACATCAGCCACTTTGTTGGGTCAAGGTGACAATCAGGTAATACTTCTGCGAATACCACCACAATCATACCTTGACGCCATGGTATGACACGTGAGGAATATATAACAACTTCCTGAAAGTTCTGCAAGACCTATGTCATAAAGCGGGCATCATTGTAAAGTTGGAAGAGACATGGTATTCTAGAAACCTTTTTGAATACTCCCCGCCGTTACCACTACAAAGGCTCCCAAGTGAGCAGTTGCTGTAAACGAATGACAAGGATGGCGAGTGAAGCGAACCAGGTCATACCCACTTTATCAGGAGACTTAGCGGGAATCTTTTCAACAGGCATAGCGGCTGCTGCAGAGGACAATACACCCATCTCATCCTATTACTGCACCATAGTTGAGGCTTGCATTCATCTGTGGGATGCCAATCCCTGGTTAAGAGAAGAGCCTTGGGAGTATACATGTTGTTTACTAATGGTGACAAGATGTTTAGGGGGTTACCCTATTACCATTTACAGTCAATTCTGTACAAGGGCTGTACAGGATGTGCTGAGTTCCAATTTACATCTTGTTCGCTCTATACTCAAGGACCCAATTCTTTGCAAGCAAATAGCAAGGATTGCAAACATAATACCGAGTAAACACAAGGATTATCTATCATTGATAAAGGATCCGCAGAGCATCCCCCTTGATATACCAATACAACCAGAGAATTATCTCCGCAATGAGATACGCAAGGGCTTAACCAGTTTCATTGTAAACAAGAGTGTCAAAATACTATTTACTACTGATGCATCCATTGTGCAGGACCAACTTGTGAAAGATCTAATTAATATACAGCCCTGTAATCCAAAATTACTAAATAAGTTATACTCTCTCTCAAATGTAGGGCTTCAGGAGAAGTGGATGGGCAAATTCTCCAATACACGCTCAATACAAAAGGCTGCTTATCAAACATGGAGTAACGAATTGGATGTGTTGAGGAAAATACAAAGCTTGGAGAAACAATTCTCTAGATATCTTCAATATCGCAAGACATGTAAAGAGGTACAAGCTGTGGAGAGCGTGTCTTGCATAACAACCTATACACAATTGATGCGGGAGCGGGCGTGGGGATTGTCTATGGAAGGAATAACAATGCCACCGCAACAAGAGCAAACCATCATGATACCTTGGGGTAACCTCAAAGAGGAGCAGACACGAAGATCCATATTATTCACAGAGCAACATCACACCTGCAAGGACAAAACTCTCAGTAGGGGCAAGCACACACCATACTTCGGGTCTATGACACGACTAAGGGCTAAAAGAGCAGCCCTTCAAGTGATAGAAGTGGGCAGTCTTATATCAAGCATCAAACAGTTAATGGAACTTCATGGATGGGTCAAAGGTAATGATCAAATGACACAGCTCATCGAAAACTTAATAAAAGAAAAGACAACATTATCAATACCCGAGCTACAAAAATACACACAACAGGTTTACTCGGGATCCCTAACGCATCGTTTACCATGTCCAGCGTTGCGCAGGGGCGGCATGGCCAACCAGAATTTAAATCATTCAAGCTTTTATATGATAACGTCCGACACAGCAATCGATTACTCGAAGGGTGGTACTAATTATACAATCTGTTTCCAAAGTTGCTATCTGCATGGCTTATCTGTGCTCGCACATCGCACAGAGCTAAATATCCCAACACCCAAGCAAATGGGTTTGTGGTTTTCATGTTCAAGTTGTAGCTGGAGAAATATCATTCTTATGAAATATTCAGTAACTTACATGATCAATTCGTGTATAAAAACACGACAAATATCAGCGTTATATAATTAACAAGAAAAGCTGTTTGTCAATAATACAATGACGTACATATTTGTCGCATAAGACAAATTTTCTGATATATATATCAGAAGCTTTACATTAAGCTTAATAGTTTTTAAGTGTGGAAGTAGAAACTTGCACATTGCTTTCTCATTATAATAAAATTGAAAAAAGTTTGTTTAACATGATTGTGACCACCGCTGTCGCCCTGACAAGCGTCTTGTCCCAAACCTGCGGCTGTGTAAATGTGTTCGTCGTTGATGGCCCAACATTATTTTCTATAATCGGCAATGCAACGTACTTAAGTCTTAAGTCTTATAGTACTATGATCGCCATCTATATGATTTGAATATGTCATGTCATGTAAATTACTGAAACCATTAATGGTTGTGTTAGCCGTTCAGACGGCTGAAGGGATCGTGCTCCGCTCGCGAGCTCGGAAGGATCGGGATGAGGGCGTCTGGCGGGCTCGGTTAATGATCACACTTTGTTAAACACCACTTTAACACTTTATTAAATATACTAGAGCTTGGCTGGGACGAGGTGTTCTTTATTTAGTGTTCCCGTCTCGCGATTCGTTAGAGTTCGTAGATGTTTCAACGCGACGTCGTGGAGTTCTCAGACCGACTGACTAATCGCTCGATTCGGCGGTCTTATATTGGTTTCCCGTTGCTACCTCGGGATCGCCCGCGGTAGCATAACCTGTGTGGTCAGCGCTCCGCGCTGACCTTCGCGTCAGCGATATCGGTCCTCGATGGACCTTTGGTCTTGACGATTTTAGTCGCTAGGGTCGAATTTCCCTGACACTTGGCAATTCGGTTGCCAAGTGCGTTGTGCGCTCACAACAGTTGGAATATCGCTACAAGCCTTGGACGAAAGAACCCATGATCACCAGTTCGGAAACATTAATCCGTGATTCCTTCATTGAAGAACACAAACAACTGCACCCATATGTATTACAGTTGTGGGACATTGGCAGAAGTACTTGAAAAAACATGGACCTGCAGGTACTCCCTATTTGATTGAACAATACGGCAGGAAAAATTGCATAATTATCCCATAGTTTCCATTGAAGGAGGATTGAGAAAGATGCATCATTATGGGACCTCAATCAGAGTGTCAGAAGAGCAAGCAGTGAGGGATATAGCTTCCAATTTCAAAAGGGAATATTTTGTGGCTTATTACGAGAAGCACAAAATATTGCCCAAAGTGAAGGACAATTGGAGATTGGACAAGCGAATTAAAAGGCTAATCAATAGAGGTCGTTCTGGTTCCACCAGGGAATGTTATAGAATTCCAAACGATGCATGGTTTAATCTCGAGTTTGACAAAAATCACAATTTTAATTATTTTCCACAAATTAGTGATTTACTGGATGACAAGGCAATAACACCACACCTACTATCAATCTATCAGTTGTTTGCTTGGGATGCTCTAGAAGTGATGAATGTACGTAAACCATATACCAAGGAAAACACCAGATTGATCTTAGAGATACTAGACAGACCCAGCATTAACATCCGAAAATTCTATGAGGAAGTCGAGAAGATTGGCCATCTCCCAGAAAACTGGGCAATCATTCAGCTGATGGCAAAAGAAAGAGAACTTAAGATAGAAGCACGCACTTTTTCCATACTGACATTTGAGTGTCGTATGATGGCCTTCGCATGTGAGAAGAACTTGGGAGAAGAAATTCTTCCTCATTTCAAACAGCAATCTATGACACTCACTGGATCAGAACTGAAACATAAAATGGACATTCTATCCACACTACCAGAAACTGATGATTACATCTGGATTGCATTCATGCATGATTTGCAGCAATGGAACTACACATTCCGGTCTTTCCAACAAGCTTACTTGATAAACGTGCTCTGTGACCTGTTTGGTGTTAGTCACTTTAGGTACCTAATGAATATATTCACTGATAGCAAGTTAATATCTGCAAATAAGTTTACCCCATGACCTACATGACATGAATAATTTAAATGTATTATGTAGTGTCTTGCCGGTAACGCCCGAACAAGTAGACGCGGAAATAAATCGTCTGAGGACAGAAAACCAACGGACACCCACGAATAATCCACGTCGAGTCTCGGAGTCTACGCGAGAATGCCCAGGAGCGCGAGATTTCATGCTCGATGAATTTTTAAACGCTTTACGGCCCCACGGGAATTTGCGAATTTATCTGGCCGATTTCGCTAGAGCGGTTCGGATTCGTTTTCTAAAATCGTTTTGCAAATTGTTTTCTCCTGCCTTCTTCATAATGGATAAACAACCAGAAGCACTTCCAGACTGCAGCAGCAGATCCGGAGATGAAGAACACACAGCCCAAAAGAAAGGGACCAAAACCCTTATCAAACCGTAGGCTTGAGAACTTCCGGCTCGAAAAGAGCAAGGAAACTCTTGTCGAGATCCATCGTCGACATACTGAAGCCACTTCAATCTCTCTTGATGCCCTCTTACAAACTTTACACGGGGCTACGGCAGGACGTAACGTACAGGATCGCGTAAATCGAATAGAGGCCGCAAGTTTCGAACGCTCCAACAAACTCTTACACGCGATACGCGATGTGCAAGATCGTACGAGCCGACTAGAGGCCACAAATTTTGAACGCTCAAACGACAGAGCCCGACGCGTACGTAGTAATGATCCATTAGACATTACGTACGGGCGAACGCTTGGCGACGTCCGAAATCAACCGGGGGCAGTCTAAATCGAACCGCATACCGCGACCTGTGCGTGAATGTTATCGCGATCTTATACCCGCAAGTCAGGGTACTTGAATAATCCGAAACGAGTGTAACTAAAAATCAACTTTATTAATAAAAAAAGCAAGTATTAAGAAATCTCGCGAGTGTTGTTCTTGTTCCCTGCGGATTGACGGACCCCGGTGCCCTGAGATCCATTTCACGGCACGGCACGACATATGCCAAATTCATCATTATTCATCATTATGCCTTGACAAAGTTTTTGTGACACGTAAATATGTGACATACATTGAATTTATAGCACGCCGGTAACGCTTGATTAATACAAATAATAATCGACTCCTGCGACGGAGTGTGTAAGCTTTTTTAATTAGATGACAGATATTACAAAATAATAAGACATTGGTCAAACAAATAATTATAAAACAACTGACTTAGACAAATAAACAAAAGGACAGTATTACAAAGGGAAAAACTAAACGACGTAGAGTAAAACGATAGACTTGGATCTTGGAAGATGTGCTCGTCGAAGTTCATCAGTAAGACATTGTCTGGCATTTTTATTCCTGTTGTACTTCGTCGGAATGGTTTTGCTACTCTGTTTCCGAGTGCAGGACTACGATGTGCATCCGTCCACGTAAACTCGCGAGCTTCGCCGTATCATATTCGCCAATTTTGTACGACCTGAATCCGATTTGCACGGTGACGGTGAAGGCCATGACGTTGGACCACCCTAATCACTACATCCTGAGTCCCCTGGCATCCTAATAATTATAATAAGAGATCTAGATGCAGACGCAATTACAATGCAGTTAAGCAATTCATGTCCAGACTTGGAAATTTTAGATATATCGGGAGGTATTATTTCGTCGCGAAATATTGATGACCTCTGTGAATGCAAAAATTTACGAAAATTGTATATTTTATGGATGTAAGTTTGTGCTATATTTCTTTAATGAATATTATCATATTCTTTATTATTAAAATTTGTATGGTTTCGAAATTTACATTTCTTGCAAACATCATGAACGGTTGTTATTTTTTTTCTTTGCGATTAAACCGTAATAATAGTATGGCTTTTGTTACAGGAACGATGGCACACTCAATAGACATTTGTTCCATAGATTGTTTTGTTGTGAGCGCACAACGAATTAGAGATTAAGTAAGTATTGCACTTGGCAACTCCAAGTTACCTCCTAACGGAAATATGACCCTAGCGACGAAGACCGCTGACGCGAAGACCTGCACAAGTTTCGGGAATGACCATTTATGGGCATTCCGGACATCACCTGCACGTTAGACCTATGATCCCGGTATCAAAGACGCTGACAACTAAGTTAGCAATACCGAGCGGATAAAAACCCTGCCTTTCCGACGAGCGGCGGGCAGTCGTCAGCTAGCAATGATACGGAAACGTGCGTCTATTGTACAAAAGCTTTTTCAGTTACGCGAATACCGGAGTTAAAAAAAAAGGAAACTGTAGTAAAATTGAATAAGGAAAATATATTTCAGTAATTTTACACATTGTGATTCATTTGTTCTCCGACCCGAAATCCTAGAACCTTGTGCCGGAATTGCGGCACAACAGTTTTCTTCCTGTCAACGCTTGGAAGAAATCAATTTGATGGACGATATCAACGACCTGACACTGAGTAAAGATGTAAAAGTAGTATACTTGCGGCAATTAGCTAGTTCCGCAATTTTCGAGCAGCATCCTAAACTGAAAGCGATTCAAGTAATGCATGATCATAATAGCGACTTCTTTGCTCAGATGAAGGAAAAATATCCACATGTGTCTATCTGCAGAAACCTTAGTAAACACTCCAGGTAAGTTGCTAGGACAATATCCGGTGAATGTCTTGTCTGACTATGTCAAAAGACACGATAGTGTTTCGCACCAAATACCGTACGTATATCTTTACGCGAACAGATTGGAAACTTTCTACTTTATTAATGCCGGGTCGTCGCGTATGAAGTATAAAATATTATGTAAAAAAGAGTTAAATAAACGGATTTTTTTACGACTGAATGAACGATGTAATTTCTTTGCGATTGCATACCGTAACATAGAAGCAAGACGCCGATGTTCTGGCGGACGTCGGTGCTCGCCTAGGCTTTGTAATGCGAGACGTATTGCGACTATAATTATATTTTTATACACCGCCATTATAATTTTTTCTGACAACTTCTCCGTTCTGCAACCGTCATTGAATTCAGTCGCATCGATTCAGAATTGAGTCCGCGCAAAGTGGTAGACGTGTTTTTTTTACGAGTTTTTTTTGTGTACAAACGCGTTTCGGACGTGTTCTGTGATTTTTTGATGCCTCCGCGCAAACCTTTTATACCTAAAGACATTGTTACGTCCTGTGGACTTCGCGATTTCCTTCTTTCATAAAAACCTTTCATAAGATGTTTTTCTAACAGAATTGTTCTTCGGATGACGAAAACCGAATAATATTTGTCGATCGGCGGGCAGGTTACTGATGATGATGATGAATCAAATGATACGACAACTCAGAAATAAGCTTTTCTAAACACCCCCAACACGCCTAAAAAAGAATAAAAAAGTTCGCATCACTTGAGACCTCAATGTCTAATTTGGCTGGCCTACATGTGCATAGCCGCAAATCGCAATTACCTGGAGTGTTTACTAAGGTTTCTCCTTTTATAGACTGCACGAGTTTCGGTAAAATGACCATATATGGGCATTCCGGACATCATCAGCTCGCTAGGCCTTTAATCCCGGACTCAAAAGCGCTAACAGCCAAGTCAGCAATACCGAGCGCGATAAAAAGCTCGCCCTTCCAATGAGCGGCGGGCAGTCTAAGAACCGAGCGCGTACCGCGAGTCAAACGTCACGTTAATTGATTGTAACCCGCAAGTCAGGGTAGTGACTAAATAATTGTGAATAAGTAACAAGTGAATAAAGAAATTAATCCGTTTATTAAACGTGACTGCAACTACATTCCCGCAAGTGTCCTTTACTCTCCTATTTGGCGGATCATCAGAACCCAGTGCCGGCCCTGAGCCCAAATCAAGGCACCGGCACAACAAATTTAATTATTGAATACTAATAAAGAACCCCACTGCAGGAAGGAACGAATCCCGGATCTTCCGGATTGTCTCCCGACAACGATCATTTCGGTAGTGAAACAACAACGACAATAACCGTTCTTCATAAATGCAAATTATGCAATTTTTCAATATAATTTGCGGGAGGAAATATTCTTCCATTATTAGGAGAGATACATCTTTTTCTCCCGTAATGAAGATAATATATATCCGTTATCAAAATATATCCTTGTTAAAAATTAATAAAAACATAGAATAATTCTCAATAAAAAGTGGCTACAAAACAATATATTTAATAACTGATTTTCCGACCAGATTTACAATGCCGGAGATAATTTTTATAAATAGAAAATAAAAGTTAAAAAATAAAGTATAGGGTTTGTAATCGTATTCGTTGACGAAGACAAAATATAATTTTTCATTTTTTTAAATCTTTTTTTTTCTTTTAAACCTTTTTTTCTTTTTTATTTTTTTCTACTTTCCATCTTTCTTTATTTTAAAAAGAATTATTATATCCATGTTTGCTTTATTACTGCCTTTTCGTCAGTCAGATGGAATTATCATTGGTAGCGTCAATGGGAGAATATTTATTGAAAAGGATAAGATCTTTCTCTTATAACATATTAAACCTTGCGACTCGATTTTTATAGCTGTCATCGCCGAGTCATGCCGAAACCACTGCTTTCGGGAATCCGAGTTAAATTGATTAAATAAAATCTGAGATTAATTCTGGTTCTGCAACGGGGACCTCTAATTTTCGACGGAAATATTACCAAATCAACGAGAAACAATTCCCCTCGATAAGGATAATTGAATACTAAGAACCCCACTGCAGGAAGGAACGAATCCCGGATCTTTCGGATTGTTTCTCGACAGCGGTCATTTCGGCAGTGAAACAACGACAATCACCATTCTTCATGAATGCAAATTATGCAATTTTTTAATATAGGTATATTCGCGAGAAGAAATATTCTTCCATTATTAGGAGAGATATACCTTTTTCTCCCGTAATGAAGATATATATCCATTATCAAGATATATATTTATGTTGCTAAAAAATAAATACAAACACGGATAGAATAATTCTTAAGAAAAAGTAGCTACAAAAAATATATTTAATAATACGATTTAATAATTGCGAGTTTCCATACAAAAGGAATGTAAATCGACTCACATCTCTATTTTTTTTTGTTGCAAAAAAGAAGATCAGTAAACCTTAAAGTTAATACCTTATAAATTTGATTAGCAGCGAAAAGTGCGTTAAAAAAGCTCGCCAAAAGCGTTTTTCAATTTTTGTAGCTTGACTCTCAGTTTCTTTGAACAGTGCCTTTGAGCGGACCCTCAGTGCCTTTAAGCAGTGAACAAACATCAACAAGATAGCGGTCGCCATAAATAACGACGATTATGATTCTCCATATGATTATGAAACAGTACATAATCAAGATTAAGATCTCACGGAACATGCTATTTATAATAGCAAATGGTGCTGAGATCATTATGGATTTGGAGAAACTTGTACTTAAAGTATTTCGGCGCGACAAGCGCACGAACATCTCCAAGGCTGTGCAGTTGAAATATTCCTCCAACAACATTCAAGTATGGGAGGATTACAATGGTCTATACTGCTTAAAGCATATCCTCTGAATGCTAAAAAGCTATTTCAGAGTTGGGGCACTGTAAACTGGAGCCAAATGCAATATCAAAAAAGAAACAGAAAAAATGTAAGAAATGTCTTACATTCTTGCGATACGTCTCCAAAAAAGAGAAAAACGCTTTTTTACATGGGCTTGACGGAAGAAGCCCATAAAGATGTTGATACAAGCGCCAATGACGACTCTGATCTTGATATTTAAATTATATTTATATGTAATTGCTTTTCGTAATAAATCTTTATTTTAAAGGGACATAAATAATATGATTTGTTTCCATTTTTTCCCCAAAACTACTGTTGCTATAGGATGTGAGTATCATTAAATAAAATCTTTTTTTTACACTTTTTGCAATATATTAAAATAGTTTTATTATTGCAAAAATTTTATAAGTTTTAGAAAAAAAAACGAAACAAATTTTATAGCATGCTTTTATTTTAGTAATTTGACAGTTAATATTAAGAAGTTATTTTATTATCCTCAAAACGGAGTTTTCTTGATTTACATCCCTCTTGTATGAAAGCTCTCAATTGATTATAAACTAACAGGATTTACAAGGCTCAAAGTGATGGTTTTTTATCAAAAACCAAAAGTTAAAAAATTAAATATATCCGTTTGTGTAACCACATTCTTTATTAAAGATAAACCGTATTTTTTATTTTTGAAATATCTTTACTTTTTCTTTTTTTTTTTAAACTTTCTATTTTCCGTCTTTCTTTATTTTAAAAATAATTATTATTTATTATATCCATGTTTATTTTACTATTACGGTCTTTTCATCAATGAGATAAAACTACTATTGATAGCATCAATGGGAGAATATTTATCGAAAAGAATATGATCTATTCTTATAAAAGAAAAGTACATATGAAATCTCGTGACTCGACTTTTATAGCTGTCGTCGCCGAATCATGCCGAAACCACTGCTTTCAAGAATCCGGGTTTAAATTCAATAAAACCTGGGATTAATTCTGGCTCTACAACGGGGACCTCTAATTTTCAACGGGAATATATATATATTATACCAGTTTTGTTGTGCCGCACGAGGATCAGGTCGGTCGTAACGGCACTGGGGTTCGTCAATCCGCGAGGAAAGAACTCCAGATTTCTTTTTAATACTTTTTAATAAAGACACTTTAATGGATATATTGTCTTACAGGGTTACTTTGAATACCCTGATTTGCGGATAGGTCGCGAGTAATACACGCACGGACTCGCCAGCCCGAGCCGCCCGAGCAGCCGAGCAACCAAGTAGCCAAGCAGCCAAACACAGAGGCCAACGACCGAGAAAGCTGACACCATGCGAAGCGCTGCGTTAATTGTAAGTCCGATCCAATTTGAAATTGCAAGCGCCGGAAATAAAATTCGAGCGACGGAAAAGATTGCGAGCGACATTCGCGAGTGCCGAAAATAAAATCGCGAGCGCCGATAAATGTCGGACGGCGAACTGTACCGATATCGGATATACGCCCGCGGACATGGACCAACAAATCAAAATAAAAAATGAGCAAAAGTTCGCAAAGTAAGCTCCTCTCTAAGCCTGAGACAACCCGCATCTGAAGAGATAATCGCAAAAGCGGGTACAAACCTTTTGACCCCATGGATGCGTAGAACCTCCCATTGCAATCAGGAGGAGACATAGGGCTCTACCAGGAGAAAGACGACGATGAGGATTCAAACAGACCAAAGGCAAGGAAAAGACCCCGTCACATGCCTCAACCTACTCAAAAAATAATGGAACAACCAAAAAGAACCACACGACAGGATGACATACTAACTCTCTTTCGTGAAATAAAAGACTGATCTATCCATAAAGTAACAAAGACTAGAAAAAGAACAGGAGCAGGCCAAAACACAAGCCAGTCAATGCGTTAAACGCACATAAAAATCTAAGTGACATCTCGGATCATGGGCGGATTGATCTCACGCTTTTCTGTGAAACGCGGATTTGACCTAAGACCCACGCCTCGCGGCGATTGATAAAGTTAAGCTTCTGGAAAGGACTGTCAAAAAGCAAGGTGATAACGTACTCGCCAATAAATAACGCTAATTAGAAATTGCTCATAGGCAATGACAAACCAGGGGATAGGCAAAAATCGAAATCTACAGGTAATTTAATTAAAAAAAAAATGTATATATTTTTCAGCAGAAATACAAAATGTGGGACTCCACGGTCGCGGCCGAATCGTAGAAATGAACGTAATAAACGTTCATTTCAAGATCGCCACCACGAAATGAACGTAAGAAAAATAGCTATAATAATTATAAGAAATTGCTTGATATACATTATCAATTCAAAATTTACAGATAATTAATTTAAAAAAAATGTATATATTTTTTCAGCAAAAATACAAAATGTGGGGACTCCACGGTCGCGACTGAATCGTAGAAGAGGCAACTTCGTCTATCGATTGAAAACTGCAGGTAATAAATTGTATTGCAAGACGCACATGTATAGGAATACACACACGCACACGCGCGCGCGCGCGCGCGCACACACAACACACACCACACACACACCCACACACACACACACACACACACACACACACACACACACACGCACGCGCGCGCGCGCGCGTGACCCCACGTTTTTTTTTTTTATGACAATTTTTAAAAAGCTATAAAACAAATTTTATTAAACTATTGGTAGGGGAGCAAATAGAATCGGAGGATAAAAATCCTTACCAATATGACAATCACTTAAGCTCGGAAGTGCGAGAAGTTAATGAAGAAGGAAGACAGTTATATCAAATTGAAGGAGATGAGGTATCCCAGCTTTATATAAGCAATTATTATAAATATTTAATTGAAATATTTATGTTCACAATTGTTTATCTAGATTTACATTGGATGTGGCAAGATGATACAACTGGCATCTGAGAGTACATTAAACACCGTAGCCACTGGGTTTTTTACGAGAACTACTCGTAATATTTTGGGGCAAATATCATTTAGTAAACAGATGTTTAAAAAAATCAAAGTAACAACTGAGCTATACCAAAGATTCCCTCGAAAAAGCTTTACGCCAAAAAAAATATAAAAATTTGCGTCGTAAGTATTGATTTTCAGTTGCAAATCGTTAATGATACATTACTTCAAATAATTCAATTTATTTTAGGATTATTTAAAGATTACCTTGACGAACTATTTCATTCTACAAAGAAAAAAAAAGAATTCTTCGTTATATGAACAAACACATCGGATATAAAATTAGAGATATCCAAAATTAGATTATGAAAAAGTTTTTATGTAAGTTTTTATATTTTGTTACCAAATTTTTATATTTTAGTTACTTTATTGTAATTTAGTAAAGAAAGATACTTATGTTGAATACTAATAAAAGATAATTGTTTGTCTTGAAATTATGCATTTCTTGAAAATTAATAAATTTATATTTACATTATTGGGTGTTTAATTTTTTTCTTTTTCATAAATTCTTTCAATTATAAAAAATAATTAAATATAAATATATCTACAAAAATATTTTTTTGAAACAAATTTATTAATAAAACCGTCATAATTGCATTATATATTATACATTAGATCTTATTTTCCTATATTAAAAAAACTATATCTTTTATGATATTAAATGATATTGTTAAAAAAATATTACAGTTAAATGTATTTTCATTAGATTTATGTTACATTTTATATAAGAAATAGATTTACATGCAATTTTATATGGCATCGCATGTGATTAGGCTGCGTTCAGAACGTCACCCGAGAGCGCACGAGTAAACTTCTTCTCTTTCTATTTCAGCGAGTGAGTATACCCGGTGTGTACCCGGGTGACGTTTCCGAACGCAGAACCCTATTGTATGCGATGTTATATAAAAAATTTTTAATAATATTAAATGATATCTCATATGTGATACTATATGATATCTCATATGCAATATTAATTGAGATCTCGTATGCGCTGTCATATGATGTTTGGTTGAATATCTCATATGCGTTCTCATTTAAGATCTCGTAAGAGAGATCGTATGAGTTCTCATAAGAGAATTTTCATTAGGGGAGACACGGCTCAGGATGCGGCGATTCCCGCAGACCCGGCCCTGGCCCTGCAACCGACGGGTGCCGTCCCATTTCGGATTAAATAAGCCATAACTCGATCATTTTAAGAAAAAGGTTGCCTAAAATCCTAAATACGTGAAAACTTTACATGTAATCTCCATCTTTAGATGGTCCAACTTGAAAAAAAATGGATCCTTCAATCAAATCCATTAAAAGAGAAACGATGTCCGATAATAAATTAAATACTCCATTTTTCCTAGAGTATGATCGGTACGATCATAATGATTATAATAAAATTGAAAAAAGTTTGTTTAACATGATTGTTAAACCAGAGCAATACGATAGAAGGTATGTATACACGAAGTATACAAACACATGGTCTGTCTCCTCTTTTAACCCAAATTACACGTAGCAGTTCCCAGTTGCTACTGCAGCCGTCAGCTGCGTTCGGAGTAGCCCCGGTGGAGCAAAGACAACAGCCAATCATCACGGACAACGTGATACTTGCCAAGCCATTGACACAGGCCAGGAAGGCGATGGATGAGAGTTATCAACGTGACCAAGTCGGCGCCGATTGTGGTTCGCAGCGATTCGGCGCGTGCCATATACGAGGCCGGGCACCACGTGTCGATCCCCGAACGGTGCCCGAACCTCGGCAAGAACATGGATTTAGTGGTGATCGTCATGTCGGCGCCGACCCATCTCGAGGCGCGAACGGCAATCCGACAGAATATGAAACATTATAACGTTACAGTCACTGGATATTATAGCCAGGCTTACAACATATATATAGTGAAAAATTTTATAGCGAAAAATTCAATTTATCGTCAGTCTGACAATAGCGAGCCAACAGCTCATTTCGGCGTTGTGTACGAGGTAAATATTCTAAAACTATATCGATCGGTATTGTGAGTTACGGAGACAAATATTGTCCTGGCAACTTACCTGAAGTGTTTACTAAGGTTCTCCATTTATAGACTGGATTTACAGAGTTATGACGCTATATTAATACATAACTTTAATATCATCGATACGATCATAATTTAAATGTATTATGTAGTGTCTTGCCGGTAACGCCCGAACAAGTAGACGCGGAAATAAATCGTCTGAGGACAGAAAACCAACAGACACCCACGAAAAGAAAGATATCGACAAACCACGCTTCGTGATACCAGAGTCGATGATCAATAATGTGATACGCGTTCACCATGACGACATGGCACACTGTGGCATAGAAAAAACGGTTCAGGGTATTCTGGCCAATTATTGGTTCCCGTCCTTACGGAAAAAAGTCCGAGACTACATAGAAAATTGTCTAGTGTGCTTGATGTCAAATTTATCGGTAAATTCTCGTGAAGGCGAGTTATAGGCTACAGATGTTCTTTTAGCTCCTTTTCAAATCTTGCATACAGATCATTACGGTCCATTAATAGAATCAACCGGCGGTTTTAAACATATTCTTTTGATAATAGACGTATATACGCGATTCACCTGGTTATTCCCAGTCAAGACTACCAATTCAAAGGAAAAAGATATCAGGAATTACTTTCATTTCATTGATCATTTTCGTTTCCCAGCATCATGGACATCATGGGCGATCCAGACTTGACTGCTTCCCTGAATGAAGTGACAGCAAATCCCCATCTGATATTAGGAGAGATTCCTAAGTCAACAGCCCCTAGGATCCCAGGGTGGAGTGATGAAACCCTTAAGACATTGAGGGTGTTACGTGCGAACAAAATTGAATTCAATCAATCTTTAAATAGCCAAGAATGTTATCGATATTGATTAATTATCCGATTTCTAATGGGGAGACGGTTCTCAGGCCGCGGTTCACAGGGGATAAAATTACACCTAGTGATAAGACCTTCCTCCTCCTTCAAACATAAAGACAAAAGAAGTGGTGAGAAGCTCGCGCGGGGGGTTCTTGCCACTTGAGTATAAATAAGAGCGAAAAATCATCGTACAGTTAGTTGTTGGGAGTCAGTAGTTTGTTGACAATCAGTTAATCATTAACCGACAATCCTTACTTGAGCTAATTAAATTCTGACTTCAGTAAATCTTAAGACAGATCTTGATAATAATAATTTAAATATCAGATAAACCAGATCTTAAATAACTGTTATAAGAAAATTCTTCCAAATAAAGGTAATTTTAATTTTAATTCTTGAAATCAATTTTTCAATAAAATCCTCTAATTCCACAACTCTTAACTGTCGCTGCCAAATAGCGTGGCAACAGAAATTTCCTGATTCTTGTCGCTGCCAAACAGTGTGGCAACGGGAGTTCTCCTCTCCTTAACTGTTGGTGCCAAAGAGTGGCAATAGGATTTCCTTTAACCTATATTCATGGCCAGAAAAGGGGCAAAAGGTCCCAAGTAAAAAGGATTAAATTTCAAATTAAACAACCCATTCAATTTAATCAAGATCCTTTTCCATTATTTCTCAAACTAAAGAAATTAGAAACTGAAATTCAAAATAATAAACTTTGCACTTTTACTCCATACAAATTAATTCCTTTGGATTGTAAAATAGATTTTCCAAATTTTAATTTTAAAACAAATCGACCCTCGTTATAAGATATAAAAATTCGTATCTCTTCGGACTGGACTAATCGCACAACCTGGTCCAAAAATCCCGGGTAAATAACTAAATGTTTTTGACCCAAAAACGGACGAACTAACTTAATCTTGACAGAACGTGACAAGGGAAAAGATCAAGTATGGACGGCCCGAAACATTTCGCGGACAATTGAAGAAAATTTTGTGTCGGTTCTCTATAATTTTTATCTGGCAGGGGTAATTGAGGTCAATGACAACATGATTGCGGTTGTGGGAGATGCATGTATGCTGGCCCAAGTTGGAAATCATGTAATATGGGGAAAAGAGGATACTATAGGAGAAAAGCTATATGAAGCCAATGCTAGTGATCCCCCTCTAATTGATGAGGCCTCCATAGGTGCTGCACCCACATTAGTGATGCCTGATACCGTGGTGACAGACGTTGACATTGCCGCATGTAGAGCCCTCACTATTTCATAGGATTTGGATCTTACTAAATTATTTCGCAAATCCATCGAATTAATAATCAAGGAAATCAAGACAACAGAGGATGCAAAGAAAGGTGAAATCTCCCTTTGTAAACTTACTGGGTTTTTGGCATTGACCCTATGGAGAGCTGCGACAAAAAACACATCCCAACTTTCTAATGCATTCCTTAAGAACCAGTATAAGCTTAATTTAATAGCTTTAGCCGAATGGCCTGCCGAAAATGACTTTGCACCTCCATGTCAAACATGCATCAACAAATGCACAGCGGGACTACAAAAAAGATTGTAAACCGTTGAGTGCGGTCATTAGTGTCGTTGGAACAGTGTCCGTTATACGAGGCTTGACTTTTCAAAGAATTCCCGCCATTCGGTGCGGCTCGTTTGCTGTCGTTATTGTTTAACCTCCCGGCGCCAGGCATAGCTATCGTCGTTACGGTTTTTTGGACCGATTCGTCTCCGAAATTGCAGGGCCACACGAAGTTCCCCACAACAACCCTTTCGAACGTTTCAAAACTTTCTATTTCGCGCAATATCTACTGTGACCAAACAATCTATTAGAGATCATCAATCATGTGCGTTTCACGCGGTAGATTTCAAATTTATTCGATTTCTCACGGTCGCCACTCGATTTTTGTCTTAGAAACCGAGAAAGATTTTGTATGAATGCCGAATCTGACCTTAATTATTAGCCCCGCTAATTCCTCTCTTCTTTCTGTTTCAGGATCGTCCTCGCCGCCGGATCGTGGATCGTCGCTGGACCTCGCGTTTTCGGACCTCTTTCTGGGACTGCAGCTGTGCATCGCCGACTTCGCCCCGGGACCTTCGCTGGCTCGCTTTGTTGATCTCCCCGTGTACGGTATATGTGTGAGTATGGATCGCCGACAGGTAAGTGAATTTTAGGAAATCGGTAAGCCGTTTAAGCGTTTTCGGACTTTGGTAAATAATCGTGAATCTTGAAATTTTTATATGAAAGGTATAAAATTATTTAATATCCTTTATGTTTCAGATACAACGATTTCAGACGGATTTTCCCCCGTTGGGATTGACAATGATTTACGGTCGCTATTTGTGCTTTGAATACGCCTCGCGCTTATGAAAATAGCGCGGTAATTCTTTGCCTTCTGTTCTTGTTAATACAAGAAAATTCACCGAGAGGTCTGATTCGTCAATACTCTCGTTAGGCTTAATTAGCCGTGTAACAAAAGTGCGAAAAGTCGTTCGCGTTTCCGTATTGCTGCGGATTCCATCGTGAGTGCGCATACGTGTTCACGCTTCTTATACGTGTTCGCAAGCCTAAGGGCACGCGCGCGGGAAGTGTTACGGTCGCGTGTTAAGTTCTAGAAGGGCAGAACGATGGAAGCAACAAATATACGAGCTCGCTTAGAGGCGCTCTCTTTAGAACAACTTCAAGAAGAAGCCCGATCGTATGGGTTAATGCCGTTAGAAGATAGAAATCAGTGCGTGCAAGCGATTGTAACGCACCTTGAGAGGAACGGCCCGCTTCGTGATTTCGGCGTAGAAAGTAATCGACCGACCTACGGATTCATCAGGAACTTCCTCACAGTTACCACATTCTGCGTTTCAAACCAATGCGGCGAGGAACGTTTCATCAGGATCTTCTGATCTTGTGCAAGTCTGCGCCTTGATGCAGGAATGGATGTCCGAACAGTCAAGACAGAATCGAGAATTCATGCAACAAATGATGGCTATGACGAGTATGAACCAGAGAAGTTTCCGAGATCAAGCGATCGGACGTCGGAAGGCACATTAGCCTTTGTATATCTTTCCCGATATTCGCCGTAATGTAAATCGGTTCGTGTGTAAGTCCGTGCAATGGACTTCGCGCATTTATTGTAACGAGAGAAATATACGGTTGATAAATGTTATCCGAAACGTATTCATTCTCCTTCCTTCCCGCTCGTATCCAACGTATTCGGCGCGACATTAACTCGTGTTACGTGGACGAAGCAAGCCTGACCTCTCAAAAGAGAGTTATCCTGACATTAACATTCGGTTATTTTACCAATAACTTTACAGTTCAGTTTTAATCAAATGGCCAGAAGGACCTGCAATCATACAAGCCTCGCAAGGCTTTGAAAACAAAAGAGGAATTCGTAATTGTATCGGAGCAATTGATTGTTCACATATTACGATCCAACAGCCAAAAGTGAACGCTGCTGATTACTGCAATCGGAAAAAGTGTTTTTCTTTAAATGTACAAGCAGTTGTTACGTCGAATATGAGCTTCACCAATATTTATTTCGATGAACCTGGATCACTCCATGATGCCCGAGTACTGCGGCGGTCAAGTTTATTGTATCAGGAGTCACAAAATAATAAAAAACAGTTATTCCCCAATACAACATTTATATTATGCGATTCTGCGTACCCTTCATTACCATGGTTGGTTCCCCCGTTTAAAAATAACGGTCATCTCACGGCACAACAAGTCGAATTTAATTATTTGCATTCGTCTACGCGTATGGCGATAGAAAAAGGACGGCGTATTGAAAGGACTCTTTCGCCGTTTAAAATTTTTTAATAAACTTCGAGATATTAATTTTATCGTCCAAGTTGTTGTTGCATGCTGCGTATTACACAACATATGCATTAATGGCTTGGACGATGGGATGGATTTCTATGTCGATGATGATTGGAATGTTGATAACGTTAATATTAATATAGAAGAAAATCAAAACGAAAGAAATGATCGTCGGATGAATTTATTCCATAAAATGTTTGAACAATAAATAAATAACATTGAATTATTTGTGGTTAATCCTTTATTGCATTTCTCTTTATGACACCTCTAACCGACTTTAACAGTTAAATAGGAATTCTTTGGATAAAGGCCTGACCGGACCTTATTGTTTTTATTTGGATTCCATTAAGTCTATCGTTTTCACGTTAATCATTGAGATTGCGCACTGAGAGATTCAAATTTTTCAACCGGAAAAGAAAATCATGGATTCTAGCAAAATCTCTGTTCTTATTTGGTGCCTCTCACGAACAAGACAAGCTTTTGCACTCAAATTTTGTGCACGTCGCGAACGCGAGCTGCAGCGACCGTCCGCTTTAAGGACGAACTCGTGTACGTGTCTTTGGAAAATAAAATTGCTTCTCGTCCTCGACTGTGGTCTTCATGTTGGAGAAGTAAGATTCGAGGCCGTTCTCGGCCGCAATATAGTGCAATTTCGATTCGAAAAAGTCGATTGGTGTCGACTGTGACAAAATGTGTAGTCTAAGGAAAGGAACGCTACCTGTGTTCAAGTGTGTCCATCTGTGACGGACTGTGTCACCTAAATGGAAAACAGCCTAAATCAGCTGTTCCTCCCTAGAGTTATTCTCCCGCCTAGTTGCTTTAGCGATTATCCGCTCGGAGTAATTAAGAATCCTTTTCCTATATAAATGGTATGGAAACATAAAGCAGGCAGGAAAAGAGAGAACGCATTCTGCACATAAAAACCGGCAGAATCGTTCTCCGGTAATAACATCCATCCTCTCCAGGAGATTTATCTCCGAGGACGCCCTAGCCGAACTGCGCCGGCTTATCGCGAAAAATGCGGGTTAATTGTCATCCAGCATGGTGTACACGACGCTTGCGGAGCCTGGAATATCGACGCGCGATCGAGGCCGGCGTTCGAGACAATTTTACATCGAAGGCATCCGAGTATCGTGCCTCGCCTCTCCTTTAAGCAAAATCGCCTGACAAGCAGCAAGTGTAGCGTCCACGCGACGGTTGTTTCTGGCGAGTGAAGTTGGCCATGTAATTTACGAAATTCCATCATGTTAGGTTGAAATAATTAGGTTCCATAATTTCATCAGTTGCACATTGCAAAATCGTCCCGAGACAAAAAGTACGAACATCATTAAATTTTTAAAAAAGTATGTTGTCTATATACGCATTTTGAAAATATGTTTGATGCAAATTGCTACATTTACTAATTGACTAAAAGAAAGTGTGTTATATCGTAAATAGTAAGCGTTTACTTAAGCCAGCTTGCAAAAGATTTTCTAATACATACATATATATTTTAATTAACTTCTATTAACTTCTTGATTAAATTCATCATTATTCATTCATTTGCAATTATAAAAGTTATTCAGCTTTATATAATGCCAGTAACCACAACCAGAAAAATGTTAATGTTAGTTATATCTTTCAACTAAAGACGAGAATATTTAGACCACATATTGTTTCTGTTGCGGCCGCAATTAAAAAATAAAACTTATCATTAAGAAATAAATATTATAACAATGTATTAAACGCGGAAGTCCGCAAAAGTCAGCAAAATTGACGAATTGCGCGACCGACCTACATCCTACCAACCAACTCAGCAGAAACGAAGGACGAACGAGGGAATAAAAAGAGAACGAGAAGAAGAAGCCGAGACAGATTGGAGTTAGAAGCAGTGACGGGCATTTCGCGCAATTAACCAAACTAAAGTTATTAAAGTATCATTTTATTCAAATCAAAGAATGTCGTTAATTCCGTCTCGCCTCCCCGTGGATTGAAAGAACCCCAGGTGTTTCAATAAGGGGCACAACATTTCTATATAAGTAATTGTCTACAGTTGTACTTTATGACCATGTTGGAACATTCCCATAAACACAAGGATGTCTTTTGAGTACCACATGACGAGTCAATTCTGACGATTAGGAATTGCTCTCTAATTTAATGATTATTATTTATTTATTGTATTACACAACGCTACGTTCCTAATTTTTAAACTGCACTTGAGAAGGGCTCAAACCTTGAGCCAAAACGTAGTGTACATTATTTATATTTTTACCAGTTTGTCGAGAATAAAGGAAAGATTTTGGTTACTTAATACTGGCGAAAGAAGTTATTTTTTTATATATTACATAATGTCATTATCCATTGAATACTAAGAACCCCACTGCAGGAAGGAACGAATCCCGGATCTTCCGGATTGTCTCCCGACAACGATCATTTCGGCAGTGAAACAACAACGACAATCACCGTTCTTCATAGTTGCAAATTGTGCAATTTTTCAATATAATTCGCGGGAGGAAATATTCTTCCATTATTAGGAGAGATACATCTTTTTCTCCCGTAATGAAGATAATATATATATCCGTTATCAAAATATATCTGTCTTGTTAAAAAAATTAATAAATACATAGAATAATTCTCAAGAAAAAGTGGCTACAAAAGAATATATTTAATAACTGATTTTCCGGCCAGATTTACAATGCCGGAGATGATTTTTATAAACAGACAATAAAAGTTAAAAAATAAAGTATAGGGGGTTTGTAATCGTATTCTTTGATGAAAACAAAATATAATTTTTCATTTTTTTAAAATATCTTTTTTTTAAACCTTTTTTCTTTTTTTTTTTCTTTTTTTTACTTTCTATCTTTCTTTATTTTAAAAAGAATTATTATATCCATGTTTACTTTATTACTGCGTTTTCTTCAGTCAGATGGAATTATCATTGATAGCGTCAATGGAAGAATATTATTGAAAAGGATAAGATCTTTTTTATAACATATTAAATCTCGCGACTCGATTTTATAGCTGTCATCGCCGAGTCATGCCGAAACTACTGCTTTCGAGAATCCGAGTCAAATTGATTAAATAAAATCTGAGATTAATTCTGGTTCTGCAACGGGGACCTCTGATTTTCAACAAAAATATTACCAAATCGACGAGAAACAATTCCCCTCGATAAGGATAAAATCATATATACATATATCATTACCCATTGAATACTAAGAACCCCACTGCAGGAAGGAACGAATCCCGGATCTTTCGGATTGTCTCTCGACAGCGGTCATTTTGGCAGTGAAACAACGACAATCACCATTCTTCATGAATGCAAATTATGCAATTTTTCAATATATATTCGCGAGAAGAAATATTCTTCCATTATTAGGAGAGATACATCTTTTTCTCCCGTAATGTAGATATATATCCATTATCAAGATATATATCTATCTTGCTAAAAAATAAATACAAACACGGATAGAATAATTCTTAAGAAAAAGTAGCTACAAAAAATATATTTAATAATACAATTTAATAATTGCGAGTTTCCATACAAGAGGAATGTACATCGACTCACATCTCTATTTTTTTTGTTGCAAAAAAGAAGATCAGTAAACCTTAAAGTTAATACCTTATAAATTTGATTAACAGCGAAAAGTGCGTTAAAAAAACTCGCCAAAAGCGTTTTTTCAATTTTTGTAGCTTGACTCTCAGTTTCTTTGAGCAATGCTTTTGAGCGGACCCTCAGTGCCTTTAAGCAGTAAACAAACATCAACAAGATAGCGGTCGCCATAAATAACGACGATTATGATTCTCCATATGATTATGAAACAGTACATAATCAAGATTAAGATCTCACGGAACATGATATTTATAATAGCAAATAGTGCTGAGATCATTATGGATTTGGAGAAACTTGTACTTAAAGTAGTTCGGCGCGACAAGCGCACGAAGATCTCCAAGGCTGTGCAGTTGAAATATTCCTCCAACAACATTCAAGTTGGGAGGATTACAATGGTCTATACTGCTTAAAGCATATCCTTTGAATGCTAAAAAGCTATTTCAGAGTTGGGGCACTGTAAACTGGAGCCAAATGCAATATCAAAAAAGAAACAGAAAAATGTAAGAAATGTCTTACATTCTTGCAATACGTCTCCAAAAAAAAAGAAAAACGCTTTTTTACATGGGCTTGACGGAAGAAGCCCATAAAGATGTTGATACAAGCGCCAATGACGACTCTGATCTTGATATTTAAATAATATTTATATTGTAATTGCTTTTTGTAATAAATCTTTATTTTAAAAGGACATAAATAATATGATTTGTTTCCATTTTTTCCCCAAAAAACTACTGTTGCTATAGGATGTAAGTATCATTAAATAAAATGTTTTTTTTTTACACTTTTTGCAATATATTAAAATAGTTTTATTTATTGCAAAAATTTTATAAGTTTTAGAAAAAGAAAACGAAACAAATTTTATAGCATGCTTTTATTTTAATAATTTGACAGTTAATATTAAGAAGTTATTTTATTATCCTCAAAATGGAGTTTTCTTGATTTACATCCCTCTTGTATGAAAGCTCTCAATTGATTCTAAACTAACAGGATTTACAAGGCTCAAAATGATGGTTTTTTATCAAAAACCAAAAATTAAAAAATTAAATATATCTGTTTGTAACCACATTCTTTATTAAAGATAAACGTATTTTTTATTTTTTTAAATATCTACTTTTTTCTTTTTTTCTTTTAAACTTTCTTTCTATTTTTCGTCTTCCTTTATTTTAAAAAGAATTTTATTATTTATTATATCCATGTTCACTTTACTATTACGGTCTTTTCATCAATGAGATAAAACTACTATTTATAGCATCAATGGGAGAATATTTATCAAAAAGAATATAATCTATTCTTATAAAAAAAAGGACATATAAAATCTCGTGACTCGACTTTTACAGCTGTCGTCGCCAAATCATGCCGAAACCACTGCTTTCAAGAATCCAGGTTTAAATTCAATAAAACCTAGGATTAATTCTGGCTCTGCAACGGGGACCTCTAATTTTCAACGGAAATATATATTATACCAGTTTTGTTATGCCGCACGAGGATCAGGTCGTCGTAACGGCACTGGGGTTCGTCAATCCGCAAGGAAAGGACAACATTCCAGATTTCTTTTTAATACTTTTTAATAAAGACACTTTAATGGATACATTTGTTTTGGTTACTTAGAATATCCTGACTTCCGGAAAAAGTCGCGAGTAATACACGCACGGACTCGCCAGCCCGAGCCGCCCGAGCAACCAAGCAGCCAAGCAGCACAGCGGACAACGAGTGAGAAACCTGACACCATGCGAATTGCTGCGTTAATGTAAGTCCGATCCAATTTAAAATTGCGAGCGCCGAAAATAAAATTCGCGAGCGACAGAAAAGATTGCGAGCGACATTCGCGAGTGCCGAAAATAAAATCGCGAGCGCCGATAAATGTCGGACGACGAACTGTACCGATTGTTGTGAGCGCACAACGTATTAAGGAGTAACTGCACTTGGTAACACCGAGGGGCGGATTACTTGGTAATCTGACCCTAGCGACAAGAGTCGAATCTAACATCCGCCGAAAAATCTGACGATTGCATCAAACGACCGATCTTAAATTCGATCGAAGAAATTCCAACACCGAGAACTCCTGGAGACAACATTGGAAAGATCAGTTCTAGAAAAGATAAGAAAACTTCAAAAGAAAGACCTTCTACCCCCTACAACAAACCCACCACCAGACTTCAATTTGCAAAAATTGATGAAATCCCTTTAAGCAACCCAGACAACAACAGCTCAACCACTAAGCACAAACCATCCCACACTCCGAGCACACAATCAGCTTATCAAGAGTACATCCAAAATCCAAACTTTCAGCTAATTTCACCATGGGCAGCCTTGGAGAAATGCAAGGAATTATCTCCTAATGACGGACCAGACACGGTCTGGAAACCACACGTCTCATCCATTATTACTACCCTTCTCCTCTCACTTAACCCTTTGGACCAACGGCTTAACGTCTCTTTCCGACAGACGGAGCCCAGTTTTCTCCGCACGAGAATCCTTTTCTCGCACGATCAAACAAAAGAAAATAGAATCTTTTGATTGTATATCTTTACACTTTATCATGGATAAACTTATCAGTGTTACGTGCGAACAAAATTTTAGTCTTTTAATAACCAAGAGTGCTAATTGATATTAAAATCTTTAAATAGCCAAGAATGCTAATCGATATTGATTAATTATCCGATTTCTCATGGAGACAGTTCTCTGGCCGTGGTTCACAGGGAATCGAGTTACACTTGGTGATAAGACCTTCCTCCTCCCTTAGGATAAGACAATGAAATGGTGGGAAGCTCAGGCGGGGAGGTTCTCGCCATTTAAGTATAAATAAGAGTGAAGGATTAATTCAGTAGTTATTCGAAGTCCGGAGTTTTGAGTAGTCGATACTCTATTGTCAAAATCTAAACTCGTAGTAAGAACTTTAAAACCGTATTTAACATTTGTAATCGAGTTTTCCGGAATAAAGGTAATTTTAATTTTGAAACTAATTTCATATCCAAAACCTTTTTAATTTTATCACTCCTAACTGTCGCTGCCAAACTGCGTGGCAACAGGAGATTTCCATATTCTTGTCGCTGCCAAAAGCGTGGCAACAGGAGATTTCCTATTATTCTTGTCGCTGCCAAAAGCGTGGCAACAGGATTCCTGAATGCCCAAAAAAAGGGGCAAAAGATTCCAAATCAAAAAATTAAAATATCTTATTAAACAAGCTATTCTATTTGATCACGACCCCTTTCCATTATTTTTAAAATTAAAGAAAGTTGAAACCAAAATTCAAATTAAAAAACCCTTAACTCCATACAAATTAATTCCTTTGGATTTTACGGTTGATTTCCCTAATTTTGAAATAATTAAAAAGTCTGATCCTCGTTATAAAACTTATAAAATTCGCTATTCTTTTCGGGCTTGATTAATCACACACTTGGTCCAAATCCCGGGTAAATAACTTAATGTTTTGACCCAAAAACGGACGACAGACACGTACAAGGGGCAATTTGGATATTGTAAATTCAATCATTTATGATTATTTTATACCAAGGAAACAGCTAATAAAATGATTAGTGATGTAGATAAAAATTTGCAAATAATTTATTCCTTGTCAAAATAGAGATGTAACTTTTGCGTTAACACAAATGGGGGAAGAGCTTCTTTGTGGATACACATTAATAAAACAGAGCATCCAAAACTTGTAATTTTAGAAATTAAAAAAGGAGAATCTTTCGCGCAATAAGCGCCGATTATCAGTAGAAAATTTAGACATTTTCTGCTTATATTAATTAAAATTTGTGTATGTAGAAAAACATATACGCACACAAATGAACCGCTTATACACAGACGTATTAACACAAACGCTGTAATTTGGAACGAAAAGTAATGAAGAAACGCACTGACCCTTGCAATCCATGCTCAGACCGATTTCGCATATCAAATTATGAAAGGACCGGATATATGGCAGTGATCTCTGAAGAAGCTGTAAATATAAATTAAATGCACTCCGGTGGACATAAAGTACCGACATACGCAAGAATGTTATCAGCAATTACCAGTACTTAAAGGAAACCGAAAGCTATTTTCTAGCGCCAAGAACTCACATTTTTGTTCAAAACAGGAACACAAACTACTTGTAGCCGATAATTCCAACAATGTACCTTTTAAATGAACGGATGGTATCGAATAACCCCACCAATTCTAGAATTCAGCAAACCACCAACGATAAGAAACCGAACAATAAACCTACGTGGCAATATAATGATCCTGGACCACTGGCAGCAAGCGGAAAAACAATAATGAACTAGAAAATTAAGGGACCAAATAATGTTTCCAGCAGAAAGAAATGGAATTTTAAACACAATGGCGCGTGGCGTAAAGGGAGAACCAGTACAAAGCTCAAGGAATATCGCTTTCTCACCTTTTGGATGAAAATTCATTGGAAAAAAAAATTACGGAAAACGCTTGGAAGAAAATTTGGGGAACATTTTTATCCATCGGGAATGCAAGTGCAGGAGTAATTGGATTAACGTCTGCAGAAAGAACAATAAAATTAATAAGGGATACCATTATAAATGCTATGCTCGTCATACTATTTATGAGGTCATATATTTAATTGGAGCGCTATGGGACTCAGTACACTGAATTTGCTGTTACATTTAGCAGAGAAACAACACTAAAAGAAAAGGATCAAATATCTCCGAAGCAAGAGTTACCAGACGCAACATTAACACATAAACATAACAGAAAATGAAATTTAGAGACAAAATACATTTTACATTCACAACAACATATACAAATAAAATTATTGGCTAGGCTCCACGAGACTAAAATTAAAGAAAAATTAAAAATGAAACAGTTATCCACAATGAAACTCAAAGCCTATATCCGCGATTATAAACACAAAATAAACTCTAAATTCTTAAGATCAAGTTTCGGTTTACGCTGCAGATAAGAGGGCTAGCCGAGAGACAGCCCGTAAATGTAAGTCAGTTCAAATTCAGACTCAGTGCAAGCTCAACGAGATTGAAATTATAATTAAAAGCAAAAAGGGAATTAAGGAAAAATAAATAACAGTGGTAAAAATTTTCTTTTAAGTAAATTTTCTTTAGAGTCAAATAATTAATAATAGTTTAAACAATAATAGAAAATGAAAGGACCGACGGACAACAGAAGCGAGAAAGAGAAGAATGATTACTATGGACCGATCGACGGAGTCCTACCAGCAGACTACGCAGGCTACAGTGAAGGAAAAAAAGAACGCATATAACATATACATGAGATGCATGTGCTTAAGCACAGAAAATAACGGCGAGATCCTTTACGTTGAGCGGAGTGATCCCGAGAAGGAGAATATGCGAGGAATGCTACGATCGAGAATTCCAACTGGAAATTTTGAGGAAGTGACCGGATGGCATTCGATATGCTCACCCTTACACGGAATGACATCGATACAAAAATTAATTGTTACTTTTGTAATCAAGAATTAATGTGGTTAAGGCCGTCTCACCAGTGCGAGACTGTCTCGAGGAATACGTCAGGAATAGAGTCGAGTTTTGAAATTATGGAATTTCAACAAAAAATTTCAAAATTAAGGTAATTAAAAGATATTAAACAAAAAAAAAAAGGAATAGTATACGATATTGATATAGATTTTAATATAGATATTATAAATTATCCCAAATATATTATACATATTATATTAGGATTTTAGAAATTATGTTAGAAATATGTTATGTTATCCCAAACTATCATATTATTTCGAATATAATGTTCAATATCATACTATATATACTATATTACATTATATTATATCATATTATTTCGTTAAATTCAATATTATTTTGAAATATTACTAATATTCAATTTTAAAATATCTATGTACACATTATTATACGTTATTATTATTATACATATATTGTACACAATATTATACGAATTTCTTCATATTAAATACATTTATAAAATTTTAAAAATTTTTCTCCTTTTATTAATAGTTCATACGCGGTAACAAACGTACCACGTATGACTTAAGGGGAAGGTGTTACGTGCGAACAAAATTTTAGTCTTTTAATAACCAAGAGTGCTAATTGATATTAAAATCTTTAAATAGCCAAGAATGCTAATCGATATTGATTAATTATCCGATTTCTCATGGAGACAGTTCTCTGGCCGTGGTTCACAGGGAATCGAGTTACACTTGGTGATAAGACCTTCCTCCTCCCTTAGGACAAGACAATGAAATGGAGGGAAGCTCAGGCGGGGAGGTTCTCGCCATTTAAGTATAAATAAGAGCGAAGGATTAATTCAGTAGTTATTCGAAGTCCGGAGTTTTGTAATCAATACTTTATCAAAATCTAACTCGTAATATTCAAAGTCCGGAGTTTTGAGTAGTCGATACTCTATTGTCAAAATCTAAACTCGTAGTAAGAACTTTAAAACCGTATTTAACATTTGTAATCGAGTTTTCCGGAATAAAGGTAATTTTAATTTTGAACTAATTTCATATCCAAAACCTTTTTAATTTCATCACTCCTAACTGTCGCTGCCAAACTGCGTGGCAACAGGAGATTTCCTATTATTCTTGTCGCTGCCAAAAGCGTGGCAACAGGAGATTTCCTATTATTCTTGTCGCTGCCAAAGCGTGGCAACAGGATTCCTGAATGCCCAGAAAAGGGGGCAAAAGATTCCAAATCAAAAAATTAAAATATCTTATTAAACAAGCTATTCTATTTGATCACGACCCCTTTCCATTATTTTTAAAATTAAAGGAAGTTGAAACCAAAATTCAAATTAAAAAACCCTTAACTCCATACAAATTAATTCCTTTGGATTTTACGGTTGATTCCCCGAATTTTGAAATAATTAAAAAGTCTGATCCTCGTTATAAAACTTATAAAATTCGCTATCTTTTCGGGCTTGATTAATCACACAACTTGGTCCAAATCCCGGGTAAATAACTTAAATGTTTTGACCCAAAAAAACGGACGAAAGAACGTAACCATGTTAAAGAAAATAAGGAAAAAAGTGAGTTTTCTGAATAGAATAGGAAATGATATATCGGCGTACACTCGATGTACTGTGTATAAGTCTATCATAGCGCCTCACTTTGAATATTGCGCAACGATGTTAGGAGGCATGTAGCCCAGTAAAATGACTCGAAATTTGTCGATTTCGAGGAAATAATACTGACTAGGCTGAAACTTTGTAAACAGGCTTGTTTTAGGGTACTATTCAACATATTAAAAGTCCCCACGTGTAGACGCTACGTTGCGGGGAGGGGAGGGTCCAAAAGGTCCCAAAAATCAGTTTTTCGCAAATAACTCGGAAAATATCAACTTTACAAAAATTTATGTAGATATAAAAATTGTAGCTTACAAAATTCCGCACAATTTCGTTTTTTATTCAAGTCTGTACGACCAAGTGGAGCAGAGATATAATTATTTTCAAAATTTGAAGGAAATAATACTGACTGGGCTGAAACTTTGTAAACAGGCTTGTTTTAGGGTACTATTTAACATATAAAAGTCCCCATGTGTAGACGCTACGTTACGGGCAGAAGAAGGTCTAAAAGGTCCAAAATATAAAAAAAAAACCAATTTTTTGCAAATAACTCAAAAAATATCAACTTTACGGAAATTTATGTAGATATAAAAATTGTAGCTTACAAAATTCCGCACAATTTCATTTTTTATTCAAGTCTGTACGACCAAATGGAGCAGAGATAAAATTTTTTAAACACCGGTAGTTTTGCGACGCAACAAAAACCTGTACACGCGTCGCGCATTTTTCACTAATATCTCGAAAATGGACTCTCAAATCGAGGCTAACGCGTACGCGAGTCGCGCATTTTTCGCTAATATCTCGAAAATGGACTCTCGAATCGAGGCAAAACTACCGGTGTTTAAAAAATTCTATCTCTGCTCCATTTGATCGTACAGACTTGAATAAAAAACGAAATTGTGTAGAATTTTGTAAGCTACAATTTTTATATCTACATAAATTTTTGTAAAGTCGATATTTTCCAAGTTATTTGCAAAGAACTGATTTTTGGAATCTTTTGGACCCTCCCCTCCGCGCAACGTAGCGCCTACACGTGGGGACTTTTAATATGTTGAATAGTACCCTAAAACAAGTCTGTTTACAAAGTTTCAGTCCAGTCAGTATTATTTCCTCAAAATTTTGTCATTTTTACTGGCTAATGGTGAAACGCAACTGAATCGACTGCAAGTGGCACAAAACCGTGCCATGAGAGTCATACTGCAGTGCTCGCGATATACAAAGGTAGATTTGATGCTGCAAACCCTTAAGTTTATGAATGTAAGACAGAGGCTATGTACAATGTATGTATTTTATTTTTAAGATAGTAAGAGGCATAATGCCAAAACACTTAAGTAATAGGATAGAAATAGTAGGAGATGTGAGTGGACGACGAACGAGACAGGCTGAAAATATTAGAATTCAATATCGCAGGACGAAAAAGCGCACAGAAAAGTTTATTTATGAAGGTTTGAATATGTACAACGCCCTACCGATAGAAATTAAGCAATGCGAAAGATTGTACCATTTAAACGTAGGTTAAGAGAATATATTGTACCCTCATGTAGAGGAATTAATTTAAGGATATTTTATGTAAAAAATAGCCGAGAAGGCTAATAAACTTCAATCAATCAAAAAAAAATATCTCTCTCTCTCTCTCTCTCTCTCTCCATCCCTCCCTCTCTGTCTTTCATTATATATTGGTTATTTTAGGGTTGAAGATTTGCACAAAGATTCTTATAAACCAGAGATTTTATCGAAAATGAAACAGAAGTTACAAGAATTTTACGGCGCCGCCGGAACCAGTACCAATCGGGAGAGCAAATCGAAGATAAGTTTACGATCTCGGAGAAAATGCAAGTCCCCGCCCACCTGCAGAATCTCCACTCCTACCAGTCCCGGGAGCTGATCCCGGGAGCGGGCCGAAGATCAGCGACGGGATGGCAAACATTTAAATCATACAATAAACTAATAAACGTATAATGTTTATTCTAGTTCAGACGATAGTCACACTTCTTCTGAATTAGAAATATTTTAATTTTTGCGTTTCTGATACGTTCTAGCATAGTTATTCATTAAAGTGTCTGCCGTGACTAAATTTTTGTAACCCTTACCTAACGTCTACATAACGTCTACAGCTAAATAAAAATGGCGACGCTGCTAAACTTTTATTTATCCATATGTTACGACTAAAATTTAGCTACCGCATGCAAATTCTTGCTGCCGCAGCCAATCTTTTTTTCCGTGAAGAAATTGTAGAGTTATGGATGTAAATCCATTTGGTGCAGCTGCTACTGTATTACAGGAACAGAATTTAAATTTCAGTGAGAACAATTAGACGCCGATTAAATGCTGCAAAGGTTCACTCCCGTCCTGCAGCATAGAAAATAGAACTAAAGTCGGAACATCGAAGACAAAGAATGCAGTTTGCAAAAAAAAACATTTGAATACACCTCAAGAAGAATGGAACGCTGTTGTTTGGATGGATGAAAAAGTCTTCTCATCCACAGAAGATGGAGACGTTATCGTGTCTGGAGACCAAAAGGAAAAACGTTTAAATCCAAAATATCCTCCATCAGGATATAGCGGGAGAATCACATTAGGCTTTTAGGGAAGCATGACGGCCAATGGATTATTAGATCTCGTAGAGATACCACAAGAATGGATGCCGAAGAATACGTTGAAATCTTACAAGAAGTATTAAAAGTCATCTTTTTGTTATGACAATTTGACATATCCTTCTTTGAATTATATATGTATATCAATCGCAAACTATATCATTCGTTAAATGTTTTGATAGTAAGTATTATATAGATAAATAATAAGTATATATAAAAATTATTATTACAAAACAATTATTTTAAATCTTTTAAGGTCAGTGATTTCAATAGGAAGATACTATTTGTAAAGAGTGGTCATGGAAAAAGAACCCACGATGCACGTGTCTGCTTCATTTCTTCCTGGTTGAAGATATCTGGATGAAGATACAAGTAAAGCAGCGGCTGAAACTCTAGCGATGATGACGACAGCCAGTTAAGAGTTTTGCGAGGTAATTCTAATACCTAGGGCCTTTAATTTTAAAATTTACCAAAACTCCCAAGCTCCCCAAGCTTGACGACCAATTTCAAATTTAATGTCTCCTCCGAAAGATAGCCCAGTTTCTCCGCACGAGCCCCACTCGTGCGGGGGGTGCAGTTTGAAATATAAAAATTCCTGTGATCAGGTGGACTCGAACCCGGTTCCTCGAAGTTACGAGTCTGGCGCTTTACCACAAGACCAAAGACCACACTGCCACCCTACCCGGGGTGGCTCCCTTACTCACCGCCGCTTGGCAATGCCGCTTTTATTTCTTTTTGTTATAAAATTTAATTCACATACTTTACAATCGACAACTTGATATGAAATACTTATGTTTATATTTATTAGGAATGTGAACAGAGGAGTTTTTGTGAAAATATTTCTTTTGCGGAAAATCAATTTGAAAATCTGGAGGACAACTCGCGACCTTCTCCACATTTAAACACACTTGAGCCAGATTTCTGTCAACAGTCTTCTTGCATCATTGTCAATGAAGAACAAAATTTTGGGGAGAAAAAGAGAAAACCAGAAATATACTATATGTTCGTGTGCAAAGTCAACCGCGGAAGACGTTATACTCATGTGTTTGACTCTAGGATTAAGACATAATTTGACATGGCAAACACAAATTGATATATTGAAAATGATCAATGCTATGTACGGAGATGAACGAATTCCAAGCAGCAAGTACATGTATTTTAATCATATACATCGATCAGACAGTTATTTGAAATACCATATTTTTTGTCCTCAATGTGAAAAATATTTTGGAAATACGAATAATTTATCAGGATCTGTCAGGATAAAGAAGTGTATCAATAAGCTCCATACACTCTTTACGGAACGTTTCGGAAGCGTAGACGAAGTGTTAATCAGTGAAGTGTGCGAGAAATGTATCGGTAAGCTTCATACACACTTTATGGAGCGTTCGGGGACCATTTGGGGAGCGTGTATGAATATTCGAAACAGCAAAGAGTCAATGGAAAATCATTGGAGTGTCAAAGAGGCGTTAAATCTCCTCATTTACGCTTCTTTGACGCTCCGAGAGGCTTTCTATTTTCACCAGGGTTTCGCGTCACTTAGAACAGCAATCTCAGAATGGACGAACAAATGCCTGGTTATTAGGTATATTACATTAATATTATTATTAATATTAGAAATATTATATGATATACCCAGTTTTACTGAGGTGCGAAGTTCGCATACTAGTATCTTTGGTGAATTTATTTCTTCTGAATTAAAATGCAGAACGAAAACTTACTCAACCAACCCCAACATCCACAAGTCGCTGCACAGGGTTTCCAAAACCCACGTCCAAATCTTGGCCAAGCTGGACAACAACCACAAGGTCAAAGAAGATTACCGCAACAAGCAGCCAGAGGTCGTGCCAAAATGGTGCTGCCCAGAGCTCTCAATAAACCAACAGCGTTGCCAACTCCACAACAATTGGAGGATATAGTCATGACTGCAGACGACCCACAGAAGGATACCCTCTTCAGTTACGGGCAACACGCTCGTGAAAACGACTCCGACCGTCGCCTAACTCCCAGCGCCGCCTCACTCTTAGAAGTTACACGATATGCATATATGGAATATGCTAAACAAAGCAGCTTCAAGAACGGCATGCTCCCCGAGTACCTTGAGTACTACGCAACAGCACTACTTTGGTTCAGAGCTTTAGCTTTGAAAGTAGCCGCGCAAGACGAGATCACGGAGGAAGAAGAGATCCTGTATCGCCAAATACAAGGATACGCATATAACGTACCTGATCCAATTTTGTTTCAGCTGCGTTTATTTGGAAAAATCCAAACCCTTCCCAGGAAGCACTTTCGATCAGAGTTTCCTGCCTTACCCAACCAAGTTATCCAAAACTTCGGAGGGTACTACGGACCCATCAGTGAGCAAACACATAACTTGTACGAGGAAATACCTTGTCTCGGAGTGTTATCTGAAGCGGTTCGACAAGCGGTTAGCAATCTACCGCCCGGCCAATACCCATCGTCATTAACTCAAGACGACATTGTCCCGAATGCTCTACGGATTCTACGGATAGAATTGATTAGAGCTATTATATTGCGAGGTTGAGCTGCTGATCTTAATAGTATGTGCAGCCCGTGGGACCTGTAAAGGTCATGGGGTCGCCAGATGTTTTCTTCTTCTCCTTGCATCTGAAACCAGATACCTTCTCGTGGACCTGCAATTTGCAGTTCTTCTTTTACTTGTTCCACTATAGGATCGGCCAGAGCGACTAACGGAGTTTCGGATCTATTGAAAATCTCTAAAGCTAAATCCTTAGATTCTTGTGACCACCACTGTTTCTTAAATTGTTCGAAATCTAGTTGTTGATGTGTGGTGCCATCTTTAAGCATGAGATTCAATTGTGTAGAAGTGTTATATCGTTGATATATGCATAGCATTTATAGGTGATTCCGGATATCCTTTGTAACCGTAACCGTACTTATCCGTTGTAACCGTACTTATTGACACCAAAACTAAGACAACCAGAAGGATCACCTTCGGCTCGTTACACTAATGTAATATGCCCATACGCCAATATCGTAACGTTATAGTCTGATAAAGAAAGAAAAATAACCATTATTTACCTTTAACGTAACGCAAGGGCAATATATTATCTAAAAATTCGAGTTTGCAGAGATTGGTAAAGGTGAGAAAATATTTACCTTGGAAAGTATTATCTACGAGTCGTTTAATTGCTGTATTATATAAAAGTCCTCTTGTCCAACGTGAGGAGAAAATACGTAATTGTACGTGAATGCTTTGTCGGTATTGTATATGCGAACTTAGTGTTTTACGATACTGGCTCATGTAAGAGTTCGGTCATGTATAGAATGAGCTATTGAGATGTTAAAGGGAAGAGACACCATGCAAAGCGCTGCGTTAATTGTAAGTCCGATCCAATTTGAAATTGCGAACGCCGGAAATAAAATTGGCGAGCGACGGAAAAGATTGCGAGCGACATTCGCGAGTGCCGAAAATAAAATCGCGAGCGCCGATAAATGTCGGACGGCGAACTGTACCGATATCGGATATACGCCCGCGGACATGGACCAACAAATCAAAATAAAAGATGAGCGAAAGTTCGCAAAGTACAAGCTCCTCTCTAAGCCTGAGACAACCCGCATCTGAAGAAATGATCGCAAAAGCGGGTGCAAGCTATGAACCCCCTGACCCCATGGATGCGTAGAACCTCCCATTGCAATCAGGAGGAGACAGGGCTCTACCAGGAGAAAGACGACGATGAGGATCCAGACAGACCAAAGGCAAGGAAAAGACCCCGTCACATGCCTCAACCTACTCAAAAGATAATGAAACAACCAAAAAGAATCACACGACAGGATGACATACTAACTCTCCTCCGTGAAATAAAAGACATAATGATTGATCTATCCATAAGAGTAACAAGACTAGAAAAAGAACAGGAGCAGGCCAAAACACAAGATAAACTTTGAGCAGTCGAAGTAACAATTAAAGTAAAAATTCAACCGCCAACAGGGAACCAGCAATACGTTCCCGCGCGGCGACTTAAATACGTCACAACTGCCGCCGTGAGCGTCGGCACGGCGGTCTTCTTCATCTGGTGGTGGTGGAACAAAAAACAAAAGTCTCAACCACCGTCGAAGTGGCGAAAAGTCGGAGAACTGAGCGATATGGTCGTGTACCCGGTCAAATCACTCGGCCCAGTTCGTATGACAAAGATGGAATGCACGACGTTAGGATTGAAGTCCGGTTGATTGAGAGATCGGACATTACTCGTCATCGATGTAAGATGTAAGAATAGTCTACCATCCAATATTCTCCCTGAATAAAAGTAATTTAAATTTGAATTCACCAATCTAATTAAATTCAAATATCCTTTAATTTCCAGAACTCCTATTCAAAGCTGTCGCTGGCAACAGCGAACTACCAAGTATTCTTGTCGCTGCTGTTGTAAGCCGTACACGATTAGAGAATCATTTTAAAAATTCGGAAATCAGTTTGACTCCGATTTAATAATCGGCCTGATTTCCTAACAGTCCGATGAGGTTGCTCGATGCAATCAATATCTTGACAAATCGATCTCGATTTAGAAATCGACCTGATTGTCAAAAAACCTGAGGTTGCATTGACGCTGCAACCCGATCGAGCAAAGTGCAATTGCCGAAGTAGAATATAAACCATAAAGAAACAGGCAATCAGACAGTCGGGAAATCGATCAGTCAAACGCCCACCCAATTCACGTGAGATACACACTCACGATATAATATATTCACCTAAGCAAAGTCAAATCCGAAGAGTGCTCCGCTGTAACGCGATAATGTAGATCTAAATTAATTTGTAAACCCGAGACGAGTATTAAGATTTGCATTATGGGATAAATATTTTAAAATAAATATAACGGGAAATATATGGACATAGAAAGCGCGCGCGTTAGCGCGCGCTGCGTGCTAGTAGACTCAGCATTTTAGCATGAAACGCAAAAAATATATGTCTCCTGATATTTATAAATTCTTTCAATAAAAATAGTAAAAAAGAACTTACTTTTGTGAACAATATTAATTCCCTACCATTTAAATTTATATATAATGTTACGTGCGAACAAAATTGAATTCAATCAATCTTTAAATAGCCAAGAATGTTATCGATATTGATTAATTATCCGATTTCTAATGGGGAGACGGTTCTCAGGCCGCGGTTCAGAGGGGATAAAATTACACCTAGTGATAAGACCTTCCTCCTCCTTCAAACATAAAGACAAAAAGAAGTGGTGAGAAGCTCGCGCGGGGGGTTCTTGCCACTTGAGTATAAATAAGAGCGAAAAATCATCGTACAGTTAGTTGTTGGGAGTCAGTAGTTTGTTGACAATCAGTTAATCATTAACCGACAATCCTTACTTGAGCTAATTAAATTCTGACTTCAGCAAATCTTAAGACAGATCTTGATAATAATAATTTAAATATCAGATAAACCAGATCTTAAATAACTGTTATAAGAAAATTCTTCTCCAATAAGGTAATTTTAATTTTAATTCTTGAAATCAATTTTCAATAAAATCCTTTAATTCCACAACTCTTAACTGTCGCTGCCAAATAGCGTGGCAACAGAAATTTCCTGATTCTTGTCGCTGCCAAACAGTGTGGCAACGGGAGTTCTCCTCTCCTTAACTGTTGGTGCCAAAGAGTGGCAATAGGATTTCCTTTAACCTATATTCATGCCCAGAAAAGGGGGCAAAAGGTGCCAAGTAAAAAGGATTAAATTTCAAATTAATCAAGCCATTCAATTTAATCAAGATCCTTTTCCATTATTTCTCAAACTAAAGAAATTAGAAACTAAAATTCAAAAAAATAAAGTTTGCACTTTTACTCCATACAAATTAATTCCTTTGGATTTTAAAATAGATTTTCCAAATTTTAATTTTATAAACAAATCTGACCCTCGTTATAAGATATATAAAATTCGTTATCTCTTCGGACTGGACTAATCGCACAACCTGGTCCAAATCCCGGGTAAATAACTTAAATGTTTTGACCCAAAAACGGACGAACTAACTTAATCTTGACAGAACGTGACAATAACATGCAAGTAATATATATAATAAATTCTCTGATGATTGAGATGATATATATATAACATATACTTGTATAATCATCTATTATAATATGTATAAATAGTTTATTAATAATTATCATAAATATCATAATTATCATAATAAACTGCCCAACACAGTTTAGAGTGAATGGAGAAACATCAAGTTCCTTAAAAAACAGTTAAAATGCACTGAGAGAGAGACATAACTCATGATAACTCATGATGGCGAATCTCACCGCTGCCACCAGATTGTTGTGCCGGACCGGCACAGTGGATTTATCTTTCACGAGAAGTCGGTCGAGAAATCACGTCGCAATAACATGCAGCAATATAAAGATAAAATCATAAACACCTTCTTAGAAAAGTAGCATATTTTAAAGCACCCATTAGGACACAAACATATTCTTATTACTATATTAGTGTCTTACTTTGATATTTAAAAAGTCTGACAGAGCAATCATTAAATATAGAAAGGTAGATAAAATTTATTACAGACGTTATAGAATATATATTAATCAATTTAAAAATGATTGCAACTAATTTGTTTAAGAAATACGCCTCACAAAGCAGCAATGGTAAGTTCTTTTTAATAATTTTTTGCTAGTAGCTTATTCTTGACATTCATTTTAAATCTCTAAATTTTAGACATAAGAGTTGCTGCAAGTTTAATATTGCTAGCTTATTTACTTGAAGTATAAAATACAATTTTTGCTTTATTACCGAATAAAATGTAAAATTGCAGAAGTTCTCAAAATGTATATTCATTGATAAAACATTTAATTAAATTAAACGATACGGACTTATAGTAACGCCGCTAATCACATGTTGATTGCTGCTGTCTGCTATTGCGCTACTTACTTCACCTGATCTGCTAGCTAGAGTCACGTTACGGTAAGTCAACGCGCCTTCTCGGATTCCGCTGATTGTCCACTCGTCGGCTGTTACCGGATATATTTCTCGCTCTAGATCTGACTTACGCTGTGCCTCTTATAAAATTTTGCTTCACTGCCTTAAATTTGCTTTATCTTGCAGGTTTCTTCGTTGGTTAGTTTCTCTGACTCCTGAGATGCGGCGAATCTCACCGCTGCCACCAAATTGTTGTGCCGAACCGGCACAAGGGATTTATCTTTCACGAGGAGTCGGTCGAGAAATCACCATATTTTATTTTATATAAAACTTTAATGAACTTGAATTGGAATAAACTCCAATTGATTTCAAATCGAACGAAGGTCTTAACTTATTTAGCGCGCGCGGATAAACGGCGATATGATTCGAGCGCGTTTGATAAAAAAATTGCCCGCGTGTTCGTTCTATCGTCCACTTTTATTTCAGCGAGTCTGTTGCTGAATCGGGTTGTCTTTAGGTTGGTTGTGTTATTGCCCGACCAGCGTTAATATTCAGATGATGAGTTGGTTTGTCTCTGGTTCAACGTTTCCTGTCATCCGACCATCGGTCAGATTTCAAGTGTCGACCGTGCAACTGATTTTTTTTTTGCCAATTTGTCTCTTGCATCACCGCTCTCTCCTCTTATCGAGTTACATTATTATCAAGTTCCACCATTGCTGACTATAATCATTATTTCCGATCGTTCATAGCAGATTTAACATGTTTAAAGCGGAACGTGATTTAAGAATTTGTTTAACAAATATCAAGCGACGCGGTAGCGTCGCGACGCTAAGTACATAAATAGAGAGTTAGCAGACGATGCTACCGCAAGTAGCTTATCCGGAGTTTTCGGGCCGATCAATTTTCCGAATAAAATATCTCAAGAAAGAAAACTGCGATCAAAAATCTGACGACAGTTTTCTAATATAACGTTGATACGAGCTTTTGATTGCGACCAATTTGATTAAGATTGGTGCAGTTAATACTGAGATCTCGAAATCTCAGTCAAAAAGTGAATTTTTTCGGCGACATCTCAGGAAAAAGTTCAGATTTCAGTCACACGAACACACACACACACACACACGCAAAGCCAGTTTGTCCCTCAAAATGCGTTCATACCGCTCTGGTCAATGCAACTGCATTCACACGCTCACATTCCTTAACGCTGATTAGTTATCTCACTTATATGCAGATCAAATCTCGAAATTATCATAAGAGTGAAATTGATATTAAATGATGTTGGTTAATTATCTCAACGGCTTGTCAATGCGTGTCAAAAAAGATTAAACTTGTTTCGCGTTTCACAGTGCGAAATTACAGAAAGAATTCCATCAAGAAAGAATTTTTCAAGAGAGAGAAAGAGAGAGAGAGAGAGAGAGAGAAAAACGGAAGAAGATACAAAAAAAAGTATATATTCCAAAATATTCTAACATATATTAAATTTACGTATACATGTATGCATTATGTAAGTATGCATGTATGCATGTATATATTTAAAGGACTTTTCAATCCAGTTTTGCCCGCTCTGCCCACGAACAGTGCATGTTACATGATACTAAAATATATTAAAATATTTTTAAAGTATATGTAAATGTATTTTAAGTATGCATGTATGTATGTATATATTTGGTTTCGATTACAGATTAGATACTTTTTCCTTAACATTATAAAAGACAAATAAGAGAGAAGAGAGAAAAAAGAGAGGAAAAGGAAAAGAGAAGAAAAAAGACCTCCAGAGCGAGCGAGGAAAGAGATAGAGAAAGAAAAGAATCAAAGAAAGAGAGATACATTACATATATTTTAAAAATATTTTAATATATTTATTAATAAAAAAGCAAGTATTAAGAAATCACGCAAGTGTTGTCCTTGTTCCCTGCAGATTGACGGATTCCGGTGCCGGCCCTGATGAGATGCATTTCACGTCACGGCACGACATATGCCAAATTCATCATTATTCATCCATTTGAAATTATAAAAGATATTCAGCTTTATATAATACCAGTAACCAGAAAAATGTTAATGTTAGTTATATCTTTCAACTAAAGACATGAATATTTAACATATTGTTTCTGTTGCGGCCTCAATTAAGAAATAAACTTATGATTAAGAAATAAAGTATTATAACAATGTATTAAACGCGAAAGCCCAGTCAGCAAAATTGACGAATTGCGCGACCGACCTACATCCTACCAACCAACTCAACAGAAACGAAGGACGAACGAAAAAATAAAAGAGAACGAAAAGAAGAAGCCAGGACAGATTAGAGTTATAGACAGTGACGGGCATTTCGCGCAATTAACCAAACTAAAGTTATTAAAGTATCATTTTATTCAAATCAAAAAGTGTCGTTAATTCCATCTCGCCTCCCCGTGGATTGAAGAAACCCCGGTGTCCCAATGAGAAGCACAACATTTCTATATAAGTAATTGTCTACAGTTGTACTTTATGACCATATTGGAACATTCCCATAAACACAAGAATGTCTTTTGAGTACCACATGACAAGTCAATTCTGACGATTAGGTATTGCTCTCTAATTTAATGATTATTATTTATTTATTGTATTACACAACGCTATGTTCCTAATTTTTAGACTGCACTTGAGAAGGGCTCAAACCTTGAGCCGAAACGTAGTGCACATTATTTATATTTTTGCCAGTTTGTCGAGAATAAAGGAAGAAGTCATTTTTTTATATATTACATAATGTCATTATCCATTGAATACTAAGAACCCCACTGCAGGAAGGAACGAATCCCGGATCTTCCGGATTGTCTCCCGACAACGATCATTTCGGCAGTGAAACAACAACGACAATAACCGTTCTTCATAAATGCAAATTATGCAATTTTTCAATATAATTCGCGGGAGGAAATATTCTTCCATTATTAGGAGAGATACATCTTTTTCTCCCGTAATGAAGATAATATATATCCATTATCAAGATATATCTATCTTGTTAAAAAAATTAATACAAACATAAAATAATTCTCAAGAAAAAGTGGCTACAAAAGAATATATTTAATAACTGATTTTCCGGCCAGATTTACAATGCCGGAGATGGTTTTTATAAACAGAAAATAAAAGTTAAAAAATAAAGTATAGGGTTTGTAATCGTATTCTTTGACGAAAACAAAATATAATTTTTTATTTTTTTAAATATCTTTTTTCATTTAAACCTTTTTTTTTTTTATTTTTTCTACTTTCCATCCTTCTTTATTTTAAAAAGAATTATTATATCCATATTAACTTTATTACTGCCTTTTTGTCAGTCAGATGGAATTATCATTGGTAGCGTCAATGGAAGAATATTTATTGAAAAGGATAAGATCTTTCTTATAACATATTAAATCTCGCGACTCGATTTTTATAGCTGTCGTCGCCGAGTCATGCCGAAACCACTGCTTTCAAGAATCCGGGTTTAAATTCAATAAAACCTGGGATTAATTCTGGCTCTGCAATGGGGACCTCTAATTATCAACGGGAATATATATATTATACTAGTTTTGTTGTGCCGCACGAGGATCAGGTCGGTCGTAACAACACCGGGGTCCGTCAATCCGCGAGGAAAAGACAACATTCCAGATTTATTTTTAATACTTTTTAATAAAGACACTTTAATGAATTCATTTGTCTTGGTTACTTCGAATATCCTGACTTCTGGGAAAAGTCGCGAGTAATACACGCACGGACTCGCCAGCCCGAGCCGTCCGAGCAACCAAGCAGCCAAGCAGCCAAGCAGCACAGCGGACAACGACCGAAAAAGCTGACACCATGCGAAGCGCTGCGTTAATGTAAGTCCGATCCAATTTGAAATTGCGAGCGCCGAAAATAAAATGCGCGAGCGACGGAAAAGATTGCGAGCGACATTCGCAAGTGCCGAAAATAAAATCGCGAGCGCCGATAAATGTCGGACGGCGAACTGTACCGATATCGGATATACGCCCGCGGATATGGACCAACAAATCAAAATCAAAGATAAGCGAAAGTTCGCAAAGTACAAACTCCTCTTTAAGCCTGAGACAACCCGCATCTGAAGATATGATCACAAAAGCGGGTGCTATGAACCCCCTGACCCCATGGATGCTGAGAACCTCCCATTGCCATCAGGAGGAGACATAGAGCGCCACCAGAAGAAAGACGACGATGAGAATCCAGACAGACCAAAGGCAAGGAAAAGACTCCGTCACATGCCTCAACCTACTCAAAAAATAATAAAACAAATACGGAAAAAGTTAAAAGCAGAAGGGTGTTCTGTGTGGCAAAAAAGATATATGCAAGGAAAAATATGCGATTTGGGGAAATCGAACCTCCATCTTTGCCCAGTGGCAATGTATGCCAACAAACACGACTAGAAGTGTTACGTGCGAACAAAATTTTAGTCTTTTAATAACCAAGAGTGCTAATTGATATTAAAATCTTTAAATAGCCAAGAATGCTAATCGATATTGATTAATTATCCGATTTCTCATGGAGACAGTTCTCTGGCCGTGGTTCGCAGGGAATCGAGTTACACTTGATGATAAGACCTTCCTCCTCCCTTAGGATAAGACAATGAAATGGTGGGAAGCTCAGGCGGGGAGGTTCTCGCCATTTAAGTATAAATAAAAGTGAAGGATTAATTCAGTAGTTATTCGAAGTCCGGAGTTTTGAGTAGTCGATACTCTATTGTCAAAATCTAAACTCGTAGTAAGAACTTTAAAACAGTATTTAACATTTGTAATCGAGTTTTCCGGAATAAAGGTAATTTTAATTTTAAAACTAATTTCATATCCAAAACCTTTTTAATTTTATCACTCCTAACTGTCGCTGCCAAACTGCGTGGCAACAGGAGATTTCCTATTATTCTTGTCGCTGCCAAAAGCGTGGCAACAGGAGATTTCCTATTATTCTTGTCGCTGCCAAAAGCGTGGCAACAGGATTCCTGAATGCCCAGAAAAGGGGGCAAAAGATTCCAAATCAAAAAATTAAAATATCTTATTAAACAAGCTATTCTATTTGATCACGACCCCTTTCCATTATTTTTAAAATTAAAGGAAGTTGAAACCAAAATTCAAATTAAAAAACCCTTAACTCCATACAAATTAATTCCTTTGGATTTTACGGTTGATTTCCCAATTTTGAAATAATTAAAAAGTCTGATCCTCGTTATAAAACTTATAAAATTCGCTATCTTTTCGGGCTTGATTAATCACACAACTTGGTCCAAATCCCGGGTAAATAACTTAAATGTTTTGACCCAAAAACGGACGACAGAACGTAACATAAATTTGGATTATTGTAAATTCAATCATTATGATATTTTATACGAAGGAAAAGCTAATAAAATGATTAGTGATGTAGATAAAAATTTGCAAATAATTTATTCCTTGTCAACTAGAGATGTAACTTTTGCGTTAACACAAATGGGGGAAGAGCTTCTTTGTGGATACACATTAATTAAAACAGAGCATCCAAAACTTGTAATTTTAGAAATTAAAAAAGGAGAATCTTTCGCGCATAAGCGCCGATTATCAGTAGAAAATTTAGACATTTTTGCTTATATTAATTCAAAATTTGTTTATGTAGAAAAACATATACGCACACAAATGAACCGCTTATACACAGACGTATTAACACAACGCTGTAATTTGGAACGACAAGTAATGAAGAACGCACTGACCCTAGCAATCCATGCTCCAGACGATTTCGCATATCAAATTATGAAAGGACCCGGATATATGGCAGTGATCTCTGGAGAAGCTGTACATATAATTAAATGCACTCCGGTGGACATAAAGTACCGACATACGCAAGAATGTTATCAGCAATTACCAGTACTTAAAGGAAACGAAAGCTATTTTCTAGCGCCAAGAACTCACATTTTGTTCAAAACAGGAACACAAACTACTTGTAGCCGTATAATTCCAACAATGTACCTTTTAAATGACGGATGGTATCGAATAACACCAATTCTAGAATTCAGCAAACCACCAACGATAATGAAACCGAACAATAAACCTACGTGGCAATATAATGATCCTGGACCCCTGGCAGCAAGCGGAAAATACAAATAATGAACTAGAAAATTTAAGGGACCAAATAATGTTTCCAGCAGAAAGAAATGGAATTTTAAACACAATGGCGCGTGGCGTAAAGGGAGAACCAGTACAAGCTCAAGGAATATCGCTTTCTCACCTTTTGGATGAAAATTCATTGGAAAAAATTACGGAAAACGCTTGGAAGAAAATTTGGGAACATTTTTATCCATCGGGAATGCAAGTGCAGGAGTAATTGGATTATACTTCTGCATACGAACAATAAAATTAATAATGGATACCATTATACATGGCTATGCTCTTCATACTATTTATGGATGGTCAATATATTTAATTGGAGCGCTATGGGACTCAGTAACGAATTTGCTGTTACATTTAGCAAGAGGAACAACACTAAAAGAAAAGGATCAAATATCTCCGAAGCAAGAGTTACCAGAAGCAACATTAACACACATAATAACAGAAAATGAAAATTTAGAGACAAATACATTACATTCACAACAACATATAAATAAAATTATTTGCTCTGCTCCCGAGACTAAAATTAAAGAAATTAAAAATGAAACAGTTATCCACAATGAAACTCAAAGCCTATATCCGCGATTATAAACACAAAATAAACTCTAAATTCTTAAGATCAAGTTTCGGTTTACGCTGCAGATAAGAGGGCTAGCCGAGAGACAGCCCGTAAATGTAAGTCAGTTCAAATTCAGACTCAGTGCAAGCTCAACGAGATTGAAATTATAATTAAAATCAAAAAAGGGAATTAAGGAAAATAAATAACAGTGGTAAATAATTTTCTTTTAAGTAAATTTTCTTTAGAGTCAAATAATTAATAATAGTTTAAACAAATAATAGAAAATGAAAGGGACCGACGGACAACAGAAGCGAGAAAGAGAAGAATGAGTACTATGGACCGATCGACGGAGTCCTACCAGCAGACTACGCAGGCTACAGTGAAGGAAGGAAAGAACCATATAACATATACATGAGATGCATGTGCTTAAGCACAGAAAATAACGGCGAGATCCTTTACGTTGAGCGGAGTGATCCGAGAAGGAGAATATGCGAGGAATGCTACGATCGAGAATTCCAACCTGGAAATTTTGAGGAAGTGACCGGATGGCATTCGATATGCTCACCCTTACACGGAATTGACATCGATACAAAAATTAATTGTTACTTTTGTAATCAAGAATTAATGTGGTTAAGGCCGTCTCACCAGTGCCGAGACTGTCTCGAGGAATACGTCAGGAATAGAGTAGAGTTTGAAATTATGGAATTTCAACAAAAAAATTTCGAAATTAAGGTAATTAAAAGATATTTAAAAAAAAAAAAAAAAAATAGTATACGATATTGATATAGATTTTAATATAGATATTATAAATTATCCCAAATACTATATTACATTATATTATATCATATTATTTCGTTAAATTCAATATTATTTTTGAAAATATTACTTAATATTCAATTTTAAATATTATTACACATATTTTATACATTATTATACGTTATTATTATTATACATATATTTTACACAATATTATACGAATTTCTTCATATTAAATACATTTATAAAATTTTAAAAATTTTTCTCCTTTTATTAATAGTTCATACGCGGTAACAAACGTACCACGTATGACTTAAGGGGGAAGGTGTTACGTGCGAACAAAATTTTAGTCTTTTAATAACCAAGAGTGCTAATTGATATTAAAATCTTTAAATAGCCAAGAATGCTAATCGATATTGATTAATTATCCGATTTCTCATGGAGACAGTTCTCTGGCCGTGGTTCGCAGGGAATCGAGTTACACTTGGTGATAAGACCTTCCTCCTCCCTTAGGATAAGACAATGAAATGGTGGGAAGCTCAGGCGGGGAGGTTCTCGCCATTTAAGTATAAATAAGAGTGAAGGATTAATTCAGTTGTTATTCGAAGTCCGGAGTTTTGAGTAGTCGATACTCTATTGTCAAAATCTAAACTCGTAATAAGAACTTTAAAACCGTATTTAACATTTGTAATCGAGTTTTCCGGAATAAAGGTAATTTTAATTTTGAAACTAATTTCATATCCAAAATCTTTTTAATTTTATCACTCCTAACTGTCGCTGCCAAACTGCGTGGCAACAGGAGATTTCCTATTATTCTTGTCGCTGCCAAAAGCGTGGCAACAGGAGATTTCCTATTATTCTTGTCGCTGCCAAAAGCGTGGCAACAGGATTCCTGAATGCCCAGAAAAGGGGGCAAAAGATTCCAAATCAAAAAATTAAAATATCTTATTAAACAAGCTATTCTATTTGATCACGACCCCTTTCCATTATTTTTAAAATTAAAGGAAGTTGAAACCAAAATTCAAATTAAAAAACCCTTAACTCCATACAAATTAATTCCTTTGGATTTTACGGTTGATTTCCCTAATTTTGAAATAATTAAAAAGTCTGATCCTCGTTATAAAACTTATAAAATTCGCTATCTTTTCGGGCTTGATTAATCACACAACTTGGTCCAAATCCCGGGTAAATAACTTAAATGTTTTGACCCAAAAACGGACGACAGAACGTAACAGAGTAAAAAAAGATGGGCGAGATCTCGTTCGAACGATAGAGGAAATGGCATTAAATCCCGAATATACTGGTTTTATACACAATGTCGAACAACCAAAAATAATGAAACAAATACGGAAAGAGTTAAAAGCAGAAGGGTGTTCTGTGTGGCGAAAAAGATATTTGCAAGGAAAAATATGCGATTTGGGGAAATCGAACCTCCATCTTTGCCCAGTGACAATGTATGCCAACAAACACGACTAGAAGAAATCAACGCAGAATTAGGAGTAAAAAAAGAAGATGGGCGAGATCTCGTTCGAACGATAGAGGAAATGGCATTAAATCCCGAATATGCTGGTTTTATACACAATGTCGAACAACCAAAAAGAATGAAAGATATAAAAGGAACTTATGGAGGTCCCAAAGCATGAGTCAAACATCAGAAAGTTCTTCTCGGAGTACAGACACCGATATATCCGAAGAATTAGAATCCATATTGACTAATATACAATCATTCAAAGCAGGAGATTCACTCTCAATCACCATGACACCTCCCAAGAGAGATAGTCCAGAGTCTAAGACAGAAGTCTCTCCTGGTTCCGAAGCAATCCCAAAAAAGACAGGGAGGTATAGAAAATTCTATTCCACAATTGATCCGGATACTACCGGTTGATTAGAAATTTTGAACCAAAAATATTTTTTCCACCGTTACCGCATCCGTTATTAAAAGGGATAAGGCCAATGAACTGGAAGATGAAAAAAGAGTTTGAGCACAAAACATAATGTATGTATATACATTTTTCTTGTATTTGCTATGGTTCAGTAAAGCACCGGTGAGTGCTGGGACTGTCACTTTTGGGTGACAGAGTCCGCACCGGTGATGTTTTATAAAACAAACCAGTGGGCGCTGGGACTGTTCCCTTTTAAAGATAGAGTCCGCACCGGCTACGCTGGTGGGTGCTGGGACTATTTTGGGGGGGAACAGAATCCACACTGGTGATGTTTTATAAAACAAACGTTAACGTATTTTTAATGTAAAGTATACTGTTGTGAGCGCACAACGTTATAATGATTAGTTAATGTACTTGGCAACACCGAGTTGCCTTCAATAATTAATCCAAACCTAGCAACTAAAGCAAATCTGAATTCCACTTAAAAACCTGACGATTGCATCGGACGATCAATCGCCGCCTCCCGGTATAGTGAGGGGAGGAGTGACCATCTCCGAAGGGATGGGTTTCTCCCCTCCTCTGGGAGCCCCCGAGTTATATACATATACATAAATAGTATCAAAATGAGACTGCCGACGCCTGATGAAAGGAGTGAGGAAGAAAAAAATGAGTTCTATGGGCCAATCGACGGGGTACTGCCCGAGAAGCACAAAGATACGTACAGGACTATCATGAACGGCGCGTGCCTTCGCGACCCGGAGGGGGAGGATGGAATGATACTGGTTAAATCCTCCTGGCCACGAACAAAAATCTGCCTAGGCTGTTACTTAGAACTGCCATCACTCGAGGAGGACGAGGACATCCCCGAGGTCAATGGGTATAAAATTAAAGAAGGGTACCACTCCCTTAACTCACAACGTTTCGAGCTCCCACAATCGACTAGATTCTGCTGTTCCATCTGCAAAGAGGTGATTTTGGGCCTGAGACCGGCCCGGCAATGCCGCGATTGTATTGAAAAGTTCCTCGTACACAAACAAATGTACGAGAGGGCACAGGCATTGCGAATTAATTTAGAAATAGAGGTGGTAAAAAGATATTTAAAAAAAAAAAGAAAAAAGTGAATTTAGTTTAACAAAATATATATCGATTCAACTAACAATTATACAACTAACAATTATATATGCAAGTTTAAAAAATATTATGTACACTATTATACATTATTATTATTATTTTGCATGAAAACCATTACCTAAAATGAATAACGTGTAATTTTCGATTCAATTTTTCTTTTAACAATTCATACGCGGTAACAAACGTACCACGTATGACTTAAGGGGGAAGGTGTTACGTGCGAGCAAAATTCAATCTAAAAATAGCCAAGATTCTTGGCCCAAGAATGTTAAGAGCGAAGAATCGATATTGATTAATTATCCGATTTTTGATGGGGAGACGGTTCTCAGGCCGCGGTTCACAGGGCATAAAATTACACCTAGTGATAAGACCTTCCTCCTCCTTCAAAACATAAAGACAAAAGAAGTGGTGAGAAGCTCGCGCGGAGGGGTTCTTGCCACTTGAATATAAATAAGCGCGAAAAATCATCGATCATCAGTTGTTGTTGGGAATCAGTAGTTGTTATTGAGTTGTCAATGCTAACAGTCTTTAAAATTCTGACTTAAGACAGATCTTAACTGCAATTTAAAACCAAGATTGTAAGAAAATTCTCCTTGAATAAAGGTGATTTAAATTCTATTTCTTAAACTAATTTACACTAAAAAACCTTTAATTCCACAACCCTTAACTGTCGCTGCCAAATAGCGTGGCAACAAAAATTTCCTGATTCTTGTTGCTGCCAAATAGCGTAGCAACAGGATTTCCTTTAATCTACATTCATGCCTAGAAAAAGGGGCAAAAGGTCCCAAATTAAAAAGATTAAATTTCAGATTAAACAAACCATTCAATATAATCAAGATCCTTTTCCATTATTTCTCAAATTAAAGGAAATTCAAGATAATAAAATTCGCACTTTTACTCCATATAAATTAATCCCTTTGGATTTAAAAATAGATTTTCCAAATTTTGATTTAATAAACAAATCTGACCCTCGTTATAAAACATATCAAAATTCGTTTTCTCTTCGGACTAGATTAATCGCACAACCTGGTCCAAATCCCGGGTAAATTACTTGAATGTTTTGACCCAAAAACGGACCAAGTAATTAACTTTTGACAAAACGTGACATAAATTTTTTAAGATGGTTAGTAATGTAGATAAAAATTTGCAAATAATTTATTCCTTGTTAACTAAAGATGTTACTTTTGCGTTAACACAAATGAGGAAAAAGCTTCTTTGCGGATATACATTAATTAAAACAGAACATCCAAAACTTGTAATTTTAGAAATTAAAAAAGGAGAATTTTTTGCGCATAAGCGCCATATATCAGTACAAAATTTAGATATTTTTGCTTATGTAAACTCGAAATTCATTTACGTAGAAAAACATACGCACACAGATGAACCGTTTATACACAGATGTATTAACACAACGCTGCAACTTGGAACGACAAGCTTTCTGCTTTTCTGTTAGAGTAGCAGCATAAACAGCAAACGACTTTGTTACTGTCTTAATGAGCCATCCATTACGATATTGACCCTCGTCCGCTAAAGACTCTAACTTTACCTCCTCCAATGGTATTATATGCTGCTTGTTGTACTTTTTCTTATTAATCACGATATTGCCATAGACCAATATGTCGTTGAACAGGAAGAACTGTCTAGGCTTGGGCTTCTTCCTGCACATTTTCGTCAAGACTCCTTCACCCACCAGGACTCGGCCGGGTACCGTGTGACGTCACGCAAATTAAATTTTGTCCCCTTTTTCAAAACTCTTCAAAATCGGTCAATTATAATTGTCTCTGTCGTAAACCTTGCATTTTCGTATTAATATTAACCTTTGCTATGATTCACCAAGACGTTGCAGCCGCCCCTTGCCATGCGATGATTCATAAGACGTCGCAATCCCCTACAATGCGATCGATAATAATATAAAATACGCCTCGGCTGTACCACCCAGAATGCCGGCAGGAATCAAAGGATCTCGGTGAAGAAGCGTCCGAATGATAGCGCAAGAAA
>NW_027270329.1:0-8173 GCF_030848805.1 Temnothorax longispinosus | reverse complement strand
CTATTCAAGGGTCTTCCTATTTGTTCGGGATTCCCGCAATCTATTGTTGTAAAAACTTGCATCTAACCGTTACATATACTGCGATCTACGCTTCCTTTGCTTCTCGCGCAAAATTAGCTATAAGTTCGGAAACGCCGGAAGGAGCCGATCCGAGCCGAAAAGCGAGCGCGCGTCAGCACCCCCACGCGGCCCGCCCGAGAGCCGGCCTCCCTTCCAACGAACCTGCCGCGCCGAGGTATATAAGCCGGCGCTCCGACAGGAGCCGGCACTTCGTCGTCTCTTCAGCTTTCCGCTGCCTTCGACGAATCCGAACACATCCAATATCCCAGGGAACACGCAAAACGAGGTCCGGTGTTCCGAGCCTCTACTGAGAGTTCTCAGAGTGTCCCCGAACTCCATCCAACTTGCTCCCGACGGCCATGGTCCAGCGAGGTCGAGCGTACTCAGCCTCGTAGCGAGGCTTCTTGTAGCCATCGCCCCGGGCGTCCGCTCTTCCCCACCATACCGATCGCGTTTCCGCCCGCGTGCAAATGCAATACAACGGACCGCGCCGAGGAGTATAGAGTAGGAGAAAACCGCGTTTCGGTAAAATCGCACTTTATGTAAAACCGCGCTTCAAAACTACAAGTCACAGCGCGCCGAGCGCATTCGCACTCATTTGTCTGTACATCTCGCGTTTCGTCAGTTTTTTTGTTATTATATCGAATAAAGTTTGTATATATTATAAGTCAATTGCTGTCTTTGGGCCTTCCACTCAACTTCCTAACCGGCGATCGAGTCCGCGTTCAGCTGAAACCCCGGTCGTCTCATAGTTGAAGGGCTGAGCGGAGCCATTCGTGATATCTCGCGTTTTCGCGGAACGGATTCGGCAGTTCGTTCGGTGCGTTTATTGCGCGCCCGAACACTATTCTAAACCCAAGTGATAATAGCTTCTTAATTCTCTTTAACAAATTTTTAATATTACAAAGAATCATTTTAATTACAAAGAATTAAAGAAGTAACAGTACATAATAAAAATATTTAATTAAAACAAAATAAATAAATTTTTCTTGTAAAAAAACTTGGCGCTGTTTTTTTACTCTTGTCGCATTCCTCCCTAAATTATGTTTATTGTTTTTTATACAATCAAAAATCTTAGTACTAATGTTTAAATTTTAATATTTAAATTTCAAAGTCTAGCAGCGCCAAGTTTTTTTACAAGATAAATTTATTTATTTTGTTAAAGAGAATTAAGAAGCTATTATCACTTGGGTTTAGAATAGGAAGACACTTGAATAGGAATACGAAAATACCACTTGGGTTTTATTTCTTTAAAGTAGTTGCATAACACGTATCTTCAAAGCAATATACATATTCTCTTTACACGTGACGCACGTTAATTTAAAGATTTCACATTTTTTTTTGAAATACATGTCACTTGAGTTAAGTTAGGTAATATAATTTTGTGAAGAAGAAAATAAAGATTTCACATCTTTTTGTGAAATACATGTCACTTGAGTTAAGTTAGGTAATATAATTTTGTGAAAAAGATATAAAGCTACCACTTAGGTTAGATTTTTGAATTTACAAAATACATTGCGTGTACTTGGCACTTTTTTTACCTTTTTTGAAAAAGGTAATTTTGTACTGATATAATATAGACCAAGCATTCCTATGCTTTTGCTATGGAGGGGGTAAAGTCGGAAGTTAGCAGTTTAGGACAGAGTGAGAAAGCTGTTTTGCGTCTACTGCCCTCTCACTCTTGACTATGTGACAGCAAAAGCGGCCACGGCCATATTTACTTAAGGTTGTATGACCCGTAAGATCTCTGCCAAAAGTTTAAGAAACGTAACATAAAGCTAATTAACATATTTAAGAAGATATTCTTTACTGGAAAGTAATATTTATATTAATATTTTATTAAAATAACGGTTGCCTGTGTTTTTAAGAGCTATAGAGACATTTTTATGCATATTTTCTCGTATGCAAACTTTCACTTTTAATGATTTTTAGAAAGACTGTACCTGACTTGCAACTGACACAAACAAAAATCTGAAAATGTGAAAATCTTCAAAAAGTAACAAAACATAGTAATTACTGTTTAAAAATACTAATGAAAGTATATTACGTTATTTATTTACGTCATTTATTAATAAATTAAATACAATAGCTCTTATAAAAAAGTATTTTGATCGCAACAACGTCGCATTTTCTGTAAGTTGGTAGCATTGATCTCACTCGACATCAGCTGCGTGAACGCGAAGTGTGTGTTCTGAGCACGTGTAATATACAGACGCAACGTTTGAGGTTAGTTTTCGCTTGCGCTACGAAAATGCCAAAAGTAAAACGTTACATGGGCCATGGAATTGTTACAATCATCTGGTGTGGTTTCGACTCGTGTCTTCAAATTACGTTTCCCAGTATTTGTCTGTGCTAACCGTTGATTGTACACTTTTTCAGTGACAACTTTTCCTTTCCACATGTAACGTTTTACTTTCGGCATTTTCGTAGCGCAAGCGAAAACTAACCTCAAACGATGCATCTGTATATTACACGTGCTCAGAGCACACTTTCGATACACAGGAGGCTCTATTGGAAAAAGTAACGGACCTCTGTAGTATTTGTTATCCTTTACGGAGAGTGACGGAGAGAGAGGTTCTAATGTGACGTCATAGTGCGCTGTTGCCGGATCTCTGTACTTACGAGTTCAGCGAGACCAAGCGAGACTGTTCTCTGTTTGGTTTTTATTCAATATTTCAGAAAATATCCTCGAAGTCATAATTTTTTTGGTTCTAATTTGTTTGTAAGATGTTTATTAATATTTCTGCAAAGTTTTAAAAGGATGCCATATTTTCTTCGATATTAATTTCTCAAATGAAGTTGAAAAAACAGTGAAACTTGATGAATTGCCATAAGAGCCTATGTTAAATTCAAATTGTTATAACTTTTGAACGGGCCTCGCAAACTTGTTCAAACTTGGTACAATGCTTTATTATTATAATACTCATCACCTGACAAAGTTTGAAGAATTTGGCATTTTTTTTCTAAGGGGTCATACAACCTTAACCTCTTTACCGTGAAAGGAGACGATTTACTGGTGGTCTGTAGAGGTTAACGGAGCGCGTTAAATATTTTAAAGGACAAAAAAGGAAACGATTAAGATGGTATTTTGTTGCATTTGTGGAGTACATTTAAGACATAAGTCGGACGGAATTCGATTTCACAGGTACAGAAACGTACAGTTAATATATTGTAATAATATAGTTATTATTGTAATTTGTAATGCGAGCAAAAAAGTTACATACTAAACTTATTACTATACAAGTAGAAACTTGAACATTGCTTGCTCATAGTTTTTAAGCGTGCAAATTATAAATTTAAACATTATTTCCTCACAATTTTTAAGTATGAAAATTATAAATTTGCACGTTGCGTAAGCAATATTTTATGTCGCTTATAAAGGTTCCTCCATGAGGAAGCAATAATATTTTTTGCTTAAAAATATAAAGTTTTATGGAAGTTTGATATGTTTACAACAGGACTATATATATTTTTTTAGGTTGCCAAAAAACACAATGAGGAGAAGACAATGGCTTGCAGCAAAAAAAATAAAGAATTTTTTATATACCGAAAATTCGGTTATATGTAGTCAGCATTTTACAAAAGATTGTTTTCTTATAACAGGTTGTGGTAAAATATATTTAAAAACAAATACAGTACCAACTGTATTTGATATGGCGTTAAGAAATGAATGTAATAACACTCAGGTGGTATGTATAGTTGATATTTATTTTTAACATTTTTTAATAACTGTTGCAATGATCATGTAATTACAAAAAAGTACATATTTGTGAAATAAAGTCAAACTTTATGTCACAATTAAGGATCAGCAGATGCAGCAGCAACATACATGTGATATAAATGCAAGCAGTACAAAGAAGTTATATGTAACAAGTACTAACGAACAATGTCCAGAACCTCAGGAACAATCTTTACCAGAGTTAAATATACAGACTACAGAGAATATTAACTTAGAAGAAGCACATGTATCTATTTCGAAAGTACAACGAACAACAAAGTTTGGTTTCGCTGACAGGTAAAATAATAAAAAGAAAAATTAGTTTTTAATGATGTTTATTGTGTACTTAAAAATTATATGCATATATACATGAATATTTGTTACATAGTACAAATTTGGATATGTTCAATCCATGCAAAGATCCGTTATATAAATTGAAAATAAAAGAGGACAAAATAAAAGCGTTGAAGGCTAAGTTAAAAATATATCAGCAGAAATGCAGAAGATTGAACCAAAAAGTAATATCATTGACGTCGTTGTAAAGAATTTAAAAGATAAGGAATTAAATTATTATCTAAGGACGCTGCTGAGTTGTTACAAGTAAGTACTGATTGACAGAACAAATACTACATATATGTGGTACGAGTAATATAACAATATTAAAAGCATATAGCACAGGAGGAATTGCAATTTACTAATAATGAAATATACGTAATATGAATTATATGTAATTCATGTTGTACAGTCTAGCGTTTCATCAACTGAAAGAGAAATATTAAAAAGACATCTTTCAAAGAAGAAAAGAAAGAGTATTTTCGGATGATATTAAAACTTTTGCAGCAACATTACAGTTTTATTCAATAAAAGCATATGAATATGTTCGTAAGACTTTTCTTAATATTTTACCACATCTACAAACAATAAGAAGATGGTATGCATCTGTAGAAGGCAAACCTGGTATAACAACTGAGGTTTTAAAAACAATAGAGAAAAAAAATTAATGAAGCAACAACAGAAGGAAAAATATTATATTTTAGTTTAACTATTGATGATATGTCAATACGGGAATTCATAGAAATTGAAAATGATACATATTATGGATATGTTGATTGTGGTGTGACAAATACAAAAGAAGCTGAATCTGACGAGAATCTACCAAAAGCAAGACATGAATGCGTCTTTGTTCTAGTTTGCATTAATGGCAGTTGGAAAATCCCTATTGCATATTATTTAATAAAATCTTTGACTGGTGCAGAAAAAGCAAATATAATTAAAATAGTACTGTCATCGCTACATGAAATAGGTGCCATTATTATTAATATTACTATAGATGGCTGTCCAAGCAATATTACAACAATGCAATGTCTAGGTGCACATATATCTGCAGAAAATCCAAGACCCTACTTTATGCATCCACAAACTAAGGAAAAAGTTTATGTAATGTTAGATGCTTGCCATATGATTAAACTAATTCAAAATGCGTTTGCTAGCTGTAAAAACATGCATGATGGCAATGGAAATAAAATAGAATGGCAATATATTATAAATTTAGTAGAACTGCAAGAAAAAGAAGGTCTTCACGCTGCAACAAAAATAACCAGGCGTCATTTAAATTGGCAACAAGAAAAGATGAATGTAAGCCTGGCTGCTCAAACTTTAAGTACCAGTGGTGCCAATGCAATTGATTTCTGTGCTATAGATTTGCAACTACCACAGTTTCAAAATTCAGCAGCAACATCATTATTTCTTCTTAATATAAATAACATATTTGACTTACTTAATAGTCGAAATCTTCTATGTAAAAACAGAAGTCAAGAACCAATATACTTTATACCGCCATCTGCGCCCCATTTCGGAGGGATGTGGGAAGCAGGCGTACGTAGTGTGAAGCACCATTTGCGTCGCATTCTTGGAAATCATACTCTTTCGTTTGAAGAGTTCACAACTCTCTTATGCACCATCGAGGCATGTTTAAATTCGCGTCCCATTGCGCCCTTATCAGATTCGTTCGATGATTATGATTGTCTAACTCCGGGACATTTTTTAATCGGCTCGGCTCTTACCGTCGCTCCTGAGCCGTCGCTTCATCACCTCAACGAAAATAGATTATCAAGATGGCAAGTTGTGCGCCACGTAGCCGAGCGCTTTTGGAAAAAGTGGTCTCAGGACTACGTAAACACCTTGCAGCAAAGGAGCAAATGGCGCAACCCTCGACCTTCGCTAAAAATCGGGCAACTTGTACTTTTGCGTAGTGCTGCTCTGCCTCCCTGCAAATGGGAACTCGGGCGTATTACGCGCCTCCACGCCGGTTCGGACGGTCTCACACGCGTCGTTACGGTGAAAACCGCCACGTCAGAGTTCAAGCGTCCGATCGTTCAGCTATGCGTGCTGCCCGTCGAAGATAATGCATCCAACGACTCGTGATATTCCGTTGCGTCTCATTCTCTTTGCGTTAGATATAAGTTAGTTATAAGCTGCGTCTCAGTTCGCCAAAGCGGGCGGCTGAGTATCATTGTATAAATGTTTACATATATGCATCACGTTTATTTGGAAAAGCCTTCTAGCTTTTATTGGTAACCTATCGTTAGGATAGCTCGTATGTGTTAGCAAAACTGCGAATTTAGTAACTTTGCCGTTATTTTCATTTTCTTTGTTGTTTGCGTTCGTAATGTTAAAACTACGTTTCAAGGCGGGCGGTATGTTCGAGAACGAGTTCGATCGTCTATTTGTTTTTCGTTTCGTCGCGCAAACGAAGCTTCGAGAAGCGTGCTTCTCGCGTGATCATCGCATGGCCCTATTCTTCGGTTGCCGTGATTGGCGGTCCTTTACTTGTTTTTCGTACAACCAGCGACGATCAGGCGAGCGCGTTACCGTTCGGAGCAACGCGACGCGTAGTCAGTCGGCGTATCGAAATCATCGGGCAAGCTCGTCGTCCGAATCCCGAAAACTTTGGTGATCGCGCGGTGTTTCTCCGGCGTGTATTATAAGCGAATTATAACACGATCCTACCTCTCCGACAGTGTTGCATTGAGACACACGGGACTCAGTCACCGCTATTGCTCCTGCGAAAAAACGAACAAAGTTATTCGGAGTACCCGACGGCTTGCCCGCGAGTCAAGTGTGACTCCACGCCGCGAATGACGTCACGCGCTAAGGTGACCGCTCGTTCGACTCGAGACTGTCTAAACTCTCATGCGAAAGATACTTATTTGTGAGAATAAAAAATAGTGCTGTTTGACAAGTTTGTCCAATCCTGACTTTATTTTGTGAGTGCCTATTCCGATCCTCTAGCGATTCTCATAATCGCGTCACGCGCACTCCGGGCTCAGCGCTGGGCCGTTCCGGCGAATCGTCTGGCGAGTGCAATTGATATCTCGAGACAATTGCGACTCGCGCGCTTTCTCACACAATTATGAATACAAAGAAAAAGACTGGCTTTTTAGGTATGTTAATATGTTTAATATGTATAAAAAATATATCAAATGAATTGATTGCAACAAAGAAAATGAAATTTCTACTTACGTACATAATGTCTCAAGATCATATCGAGATGTTCTTCTCAGCTATAAGAGGTAAAGGTGGACATAATAATAATCTTTCAGCTAAACAATTTAGTCATACTTACAGACGACTCTTGCACCATACACAGCTAACAATATTACCACATGGTAATACTACTGCGCAAGATGATACTGCTATATTAAATGTTACACACCTCAATAACGGGATAGATAATATTGTCAACGAATTCATGGAATTAGAGGAAGAAAATGAGGACGAAATTTCAGATGAAGCATTTATTACTGAAAACTGGTGCACATCAAATTTATATAAAAGATGTTGTAGCCTACATTTCTGGTTTCGTTGCTAGAAAAGTTATAAAAAAGATAGAGATTGTGCTATTTGCAAAAAATTATTAATTGGAACCGATAATATGTCTGCATTACAGGAAAGAAAATGTAGAGGAAAATTAATAAAAGCATCAAACGATGTTATAACATTATGTTACATTGCAGAGAAAGTAATAAGAGGAAATTCAAACGTAATTAATAAAAAACATCCTGCTGAAAGATTAATAATAATTGCTTTATCACATGTATCATCTAATATATTTGATAATGTATTGCATATGTTGGAACAGGCTCCATTTCAAGATTACAGGACAGATTTGATAAAACTTATATTGTATGCATATTTTCAGTTACGATTGCGGCATATATGTACATCATAAAACTATAAAATACAAAGGATCAGAAGTAAATTTACAAAATTAATAACCTTTAGCAACCAATAAATAAAAGAACTTTTAATATTTTTATTTTGTGTTACAGTCTTTATATAACCTATTTTCTATTAATATTTGATTTATTAATATTTTATTTTTTAATCTATTTT
>NW_027270328.1:0-8175 GCF_030848805.1 Temnothorax longispinosus | reverse complement strand
AATTGTTTCTTAAGATGCAGTCTATGATTATAAATATTTTCTCGTATTTAAAAACACATATAAAAACACAATTACCTTGGTGGGATTCGAACTCGGGACCTCTGGATCGTGAGCCAACTGCCTTACGTGGTAGACCACTTCTTAATTTAATGTTAGTGTTATATTTAGTCTACATATGTCAACCAGCGCAAATATATAATTTTTCAAAAATCATCTTAAGAAACAAATTCAGTTTAAAAAGAGTAATAAAATTTTGAATTGGATATATGATATAATATTTCTTATAATGTCGGGTGAATGTCAGAAACCAGTGTCGGCTCATTACAAAATTTTGTGTTCGTAAATATATTTATGAAAAAAGTATATTTATAAAGGCTTATCTACATAAGACGCAGAACGCGAGTCGCAAGACACACGCACAGTCTACATGTCAATCTAACCTCTATACACAAAGAGGTTAGATTGACATGTAGACTGTGTGTGTGCTTGCGACTCGCGTTCTGCGTCTTATGTAGATAGGCCTTAAAGTTAAAACATCCTTATCAAATCCACTTTATTCTATGCAGAAATTCTTTTGCGCGCGCAATAGAACTAAACTCTCAATCATGCAGTGATTCAGTGCTGTACCGTGTAGCTATATCTTATGGATCTCTCAACCATAATAATTGTGCTGCAGACCACATAAGAGGGATAGCAATAATCCTTTGGTTGAGGCAACCATATACGAGAGTATTATAACCGAATGTTACGTATCGTAAGAACTACGGTTATGACAACTGTATAAATGGGCATATCTTAACAGCTACATTGAATGTAATATCAATTTAACTTGAATTTACATCCATTTCTCTTTTAATCATAGAGAACATTGTTGTAACAACCGTAACAATTTTCTCCGTGTAGGTTTGTTGTGATTCGTCCTTTCTTTATTTGGTCGACCATTTAACAACCAACATTCTTCGCGCATGTGTCCTGCCTTCTTGCAGTAATTGCAGACTTTATCTATCGCGTTTACGCGGGGTGTTCTATCGGGTTTCGGTAAGGAGAAACGGTTCGCATATCTATTGGTACGACATTCCCTTCCGAGGTGCCCGTATTTTCCGCATTTTTGCCATTGTAATATCGATCGGTTATCGCGCGGTTGCGGCGAGTACGCATAATTATTTTTGGGACGCGGCGGAATTCCACTCGGCCCGTTTACTTTTTCTTCGGCGCTCGCTCCGGCATTCGCTTCTTGCAATGTTGCGAAATGCTGAGCTCGGACAAGTAACTCGGACAAGTAATCTCGTCTCGCAATCCTAATTGAAAATTCTGTAATGCCTGTTGTTGAATCGTTTCTAATATAGTTTGCTTGCTTTCTATGGTGTGATTTCTTCCCTCTATCATGGAATCGTATAGCTCCATCGCTAGCTTATCGGCTCTTAATCCGAATGCTCTTGCATTTTCTCCGGGTTTTTGCTTGAGTGTATTAAACTCTAGTTGTAAGTGTGTTGTGCTTTTGCGGCTCAAATAGCAAACTTCTAATTCCTTCTTTAGCTGTGCAAAATCTCTTATCTCTCGCGTTTGAAAATCTATCATTGCTCTTCCTTTTAGCTTTGTGCAAAGCACTGCTTCTAATAGCGTTCCTTCTTCCATAGGGTTTATGTTTTTTATTGCATATGACGCGGCGCTTAAGAATTCTTGTAATTTACTCGAGGTTCCGTCGAACTCGGGTATCATGTCTCGTGCCTCTTTTAAACGTAGATATCCGATTGCGCGTTCCGCTTGGTTCCGAATATCGTATGACGTTCTTCCGTACGTTACTTCGAACGGGAGGTTACTTGGCTCGCGTCTCGCGTGAAATTCGCGGCGTTCAGGATTCGCCGTTTCTAGTTGATTTACGCGATCTTGTAAGTAGCGGATTCCGTTTAATATCTCGTCGAGAATGGAATCTCTATCGTCTCGCGGCGGTCCGGCCCGTGCGGGTATCCGGTTACGGTGATTCGCCGGGGTGCCTCTTTGTGATAGCACTCGATTAAGACGGTTTATTTCTTCGTCTATTTCCTCTGGGGTTATCGGCGCGTCGTCATTTACGTTATTCGCGTCGTGGTTGCTATTTGTTGCTTCCGCCATCTCGATTACGTTCACGTGTCTCGGGGCAGAATAATATTCTTGCGTGTCAAATACGCTGCTATCATACGAGGTCAATGAGAACTCGCGTCTGTGTGTTCGCCTACTGGGTCGTACTATTCGCGTCTTCGGATTGTGCGTGCGCGTGTAAGGGGTGGAGTCTATTTTCGTCGGGGCAGTTATTTTGTCTTATTACTCTCGCGTCTAAAATTATAACGGAATCGTCGAATTGTTCGCGTTCGATTACGCTGTTCGGGTGTAATTCCGGTTCTGATTCGCTTTCGCTTGAGTAGTATTCGTCTAAATTTCTACGCACGGTTTCGCGATTGTCGCTTACGACTTCTTCGGTCGTTTGCACGGGGCTTAACGGTCTATTTCTACGCGCTCGTCGTGACGTCTCGCTATGGAGCCACGATTGGTTTAGTTCCGCAGGTGGATTTTCGTTTTCCGACATCTACGGTGATTGCGCTTTACATAATTTGCTTAATCGACTTACATTACGGTCGCTAGTCGCATGTTGCTGGTCGGTGCTCGTGCCGCCTTATCTGTCGGTGAGCCTCCGTTGAGGTAGGTCGGCGCCTTGTCGGGTTACGCTGCTCGCTTGTCTCTCGTCGGCCGCTACCGTGTTGTCCGCTGTTTTTGAATCTGGCTGCCTGTGTCTCCGTTGAGGATGTTGCACTGCCTCACTGATTCACTTATTTTTCTGTTTCAGCTGCCGTTCCCGTCTTCCTGCCACTGGATCCCTCACGCTGCCACCATTTGTTGTGCCCCTTTTTTGTGGAGGGACACTTGGGTTCTTTTTGGTCCACGGAGGATGCGGGATATATATATAAATAAACGGCACTCTTGAATAAAATATAACTTTTAATAATCACTCTGCGTTACAATCGTTATTCGCGTTTGATGCCCGTTACTGCTCCCTGACTCCGATTGCCCTGTCGTCTCCTGTTGTCGCTTCCTTTTGAATCCTCGTCTTGTCCTTCAATATCGCTGAGTTGCTCGATCGTATCTGGGCCGATCGCGCAACTCATCTTTTGCTGATTCGGCGTTGCGTAATTCTCTCGGGCTTTCGCGGTCGCGTTCCCTATTGTTATTCTCGGTCTTTCTTAATACTATTCTTATTTTATTATTACATTTTAATTGGGGCCGCAACACATATATTATAGCAAAAATAACAAAAAAGTACTAAAATAATTTTTAAATTTTATATACACACATATATACATACTTGCACTTTTTTTGCAGTTATAACATTATCCATGGGAGGACTAGAAGAATTGTTGAGAGGACTTTTGGTATTTGGAAGCGCAGATTTCCGTGTTTGTCGAAAGGACTCACTACAAAATTATTAACTTCCACGACAATTGTAGTAGCATGTGCTGTTCTACACAATTTATCGTTAATTTTGAATGATAAATTAGAAGAAGAAGAAGAAGAAGAAAAAAATATGAACGATGAAGTTCCTGTACCTCAACCTCATTGGCAACCTGGAGATGGATTTGTAATGCGAAATGCTCTAATTGAACGACTTTTTAGATAAGCTGACTAAGGACTAATTTGAAAATAATTATCTTTATTTATAATGTGTTTTCGTATATAATAGTGCATTTCATTATTTTTTAAATAATTCTTACATTGGAAATATTTCTTATACTAATTTTAAGTTAATTTTGTTAATTTCTTGTGAATTAGCAATTTCTATGTCGTTCTCATCATTTACAAAACAATATTTATACTGCCATATATTGCAATTCCATTAACAGACGTTATATTAAAAATACAAACTAATGTTTATTACAAATTCACATAAAAATAATTAAAATGAGATAAAACACGTTTATATCAGAGAAGGTGGAATAATTAATATGATCAGAAACTCTAACACTGATATAGATAATGTCTATTTAGATGTAAGGTGTATTTAGGCTTAAGATAATTTAGAAATATTATGTGAAAATAAAGAAATATTAATTTTTTTTATTTTGTTGAAACGTTACATATAAAAGAATTCTTTTTTTCGAACACAAAATATATTATACAAAACATATTTATAATTTATTATAAACTATATACTTTTTTATAAGAAAATAAAAAATTGCACGAACAGATCAGAACTTAAATATCCTTTGTTTTTTAACATATATATATATATATACCATATAAAAGAAACTAATTATGATTTATTGTAAGTTAATGCTATAAACGTAACAGTCTTTTCGTTGCTTAAAACTATTCACATAAAAAAGTTACACAAATAAATCAAAACTTGTTATTTCTAATTTAGCTACGATAGTTTTTTTAACATATATTTTTATAAGAAAATGAAAAATTGCACGAACAGATCAAAACTTAAATATCCTTTGTTTTCTAACGTATATATATATATATATATATATATATATATATATATATATACCATATAAAAGAAAGTAATTATGATTTATTGTAAGTTAATGCTATAAACGTAACAGTCTTTTCTTTGCTTAAACTGTATCCTTTTTTCGTTTAAAAATAATCACATTTGAAAAGTAAAGCAAATATCACATACAAAACAAAAAATAAATCTCACATACGTAACTAAAAGAGTAATATAATGATGCCTTAAAATCGCAAATTAATATTTTCCTTGTTTGAATACTGATTTTCTAAAATCTTTAGTTTAGTTTTATTAATTTCTATTTCAAGATTATTTATTTCATTTTTATGTTTTATTTCCATTTCGTTCAACCGTTTTAAATGGTTTTCTTTTATTTTAGCCATATCTTCCTCATGTTTAATTTTAACAACTGCTAATCGTTGTTCTTGATCTATTATTTGATTTACACGTTGCATTCGTAAGTTTTCTTCAGAATTAAATAATTCTTGTTGCGTGTTTTTCTTCCTTTTCTTAGATATTTTCTCTTTTTTTATGTCTATAGTATCAGAAGTTATTGATCGCTTATTATATTTTTTTGAAATAGATATATCTGTAAAACAAATGAGATAGTTTTGCTGTTATATTTTATACGTGTCATAGAAAAATATTAATATTATATATTATAATAATAAAATTTGATTATATAATTTATTTATTTCATATATACCTTAAGAATCAATAATTTTTATGTCTTTCTCATCATTTACAACATGTTCTTTGTTTGCATTATCTAATTTATCTTCATTTGTATTACCAGATATTGTTTTAAATGAAAACTCATCTTCATCTGAAATCCATTAATAGTCATATATTATAAAATAAAAATAAAACACGTTGATATAAAAACATGTAATAATCTTGTATTACAAAAAGCTCAAAAATAATGTAGTTAATTTTAAAAATGATAAACTTATATTTTATATTATATAAAAAGTTATTATATTCGTTATTATATATTTTTATATATTTTTATTTTTCAAAAGAATATTAATATATATTAGCATTCAAATATATAACTTATACCTTGCAAATCAATCCTTATATCGTTCTCATCACTGAAATCGTCTTTACTTATGGTATGTAGTACATGTACATTTTCATCAGTAGATATTATATTAAATGCAAGTTCACGCTTATCTGAAATTTATAGATAGAAGATAAGAAAATACGAAAAAAACATACCGATATTTAAAAAGATTCCATATATTTATAGTGCTAGAAATTCAGATAATATAACTAATTGTAGACATACCTTTGATCTCTTTTTCAGTCATGTTTGAAGAGAATAGCACTGGTGCATTTTCCATAAGATTCGGCGCTATATTCAGAATATCAGGATCAACAGTTGCTTCTTCTGTTGGTGGTCCTCCACCAGTTGCTAGATATAATTGTCTCCCTTTAGTTAAGGCATCTCTTTGAGACTGTTTTAAATTGGCCCATAATTTTTTTAACTGTTGTATGCTTCTCTATAAATAAAATTGTATATAATGTTTGAACTGAAGCATGTATTATATCCAGAGAGAAATTATAAAACTTCTAATTATATCTAAATTATGCCTTACTTCTTGAGAGATCAAGGCTGATTGATTATATTCTTCACATATTTCGTTCCACGCGATATCTTTGTCTTTTAATGTAGTAGCATCACTTTTTTTTGTTTCTATTATATGTTTATATTTTTCCAGTATTTGTAAAAACATTTTTCTCTCCATTAACGTGTAATGTTTATTTTTACTGGACGGTTGTCTTGTAGGCTTTTCTTTGCACGACATTCTGTAAATACAATATTTTATAATAAAAATTATTATATAAGATTCAAAGATCTTTTGTTATCCCTAAAATAAAGGAAACAATGTGTATTGCTATAATAATTTTTTAAATTAATAATGAAGATAATATCAATTTATAATATAAAGTATTATTTACGTATTAAATAATTTATGTATTTATGTCATGTACTGTATATATCTTTTATTTACGATTAAATAATAAATATTACAAACCTGTTCATTTCCCGAAATTTCCGACGAAATCTTTTGATTATTGACACTTCTGTACACAGAAACTATTTGGCCACTAATAATCTTTTGTTGACGTGTATAAATGTGTAATAAACTGAACATAGATAAAATAAAAAATGTATGAAAATCGATTACCCGGTAAGCCAACAATTTTCGTTAGAGAAAAGAAAAATCGTTTTAACCGCACAGCCAGCAATTATTCTCGAAACACTAACCTCAAATTCTTCGATAACATTTGTATACAAGATAGTACGCAACGTAACATATTTATATCTTGAATGCAATGTTCTTATTGGAGGAACTAACGGAAAGGGTACGGAAACAGCCGATTTGAGAATAAGCTTGCCTTAAATACAGTCTCCGCTAAGTCAAGCTCAAATCAAATAAGACTTACTTTAGCAAAATCTTTTTCGTGAAGATCATCTTGTTTCACGACTATGAAATCTACCAATATTAAGACGGTCTTGATTGAATAAGATTGACTTGGTCAAGACTGTCTTAAGTGTCGACTTGAGGTTCGACTATGAATACGGCCCTAGTGTTCACTCATGGAGAAAAGTGCTTGAAAGAGTTTGTTTTGCCAGAACCTCAGCGCAATGATTCAAACATAGATAACCTACTTTACTTACGAGAAACAGTACACAATATCGACGACTTAGAAGTATATCTGCAAGAAAACGAAGTAAAACTGAATACAGAACAAAAAATGGTATACGACGAGATAATAAATAATGTCGAAGATAATAAGGGTAACATTTACTTTATAGATGCGCCAAGAGGTACTGGCAAAACGTTTGTCATTTCATTGATTTTGGCGAAAGTAAAAAGTCAAAAGAAGATCGCTATCGCGGTTGCCTCATCAGGCATAGCTACGACTCTTCTAAGTGGTGGAAGAACTGCCCACTCTACTTTTAAGTTGCCACTGAATGTGTCCTTGGGCCAAAGTTCGGTATGTTCCGTGAGAAAGAATGGTGTTACTGGTAAACTTCTCCAACAGGCATCCTTGATAGTATGGGATGAATGTACGATGTCGCACAAGTCCCATATAGATGCCGTCAATCGAATCCTTAAAGACTTGAGAACATCAGAAAAGGTAATGGGTGGGGTAACATTTGTTTTTACCGGTGATTTCAGGCAAACTCTGCCAGTGGTGCCTAAAGAAACACGTGCGGATATTATGAAAGTATGCATGAAAAAATCTGAAATTTGGCAGCATGTAAAAAAACTTCGACTGACTATTATTGTAATATGCGAGTTCATTTACGAGGAGACGAGAATTTAGAACAATTTGCAGAGTATTTGCTTAAAATTGGTGACGGCTCTATCTCTATAACGCAGAATGGCTACATTAACATTTCTGATATTGTAGGAACTTGCGTCCGAACTATTGATCAAATTATTGACAATGTTTATCCAGATATTCAGAATTTAACACAAAAGGAAACAAATTGACTTTGCAAACGTGCAATCGTAACTGCAAAAAATAAAACTGCAGAGGAGATTAATGAAATAGTTTTACAAAAAGTCACCACCGAATGTAAAACATATAAGTCAATAAACACAATGGTAAATGGAGATGAAGTCATCCATTATCCGATTGAGTTTCTCAACTCTCTTAACCCTGCAGAT
>NW_027270327.1:0-7859 GCF_030848805.1 Temnothorax longispinosus | reverse complement strand
TAGAATGTTTTAAATAATGTATAAATGTAAAACACACATATTTTATTCTCGGAAGTAGATGGTATTGTAGTATATATATACTGCAGAATATTGTCATAAAAAGAAGCAAAAGTGCAATAATTTTCACGAAATTTTACGCATTTTATAAAAGCTGTGTTTTTACATGGTTACAATTGCATGGTTGTTTCAAGCGGAAAACATGTTTTGTCACTTATAAATACCTCCCTATCATTTGTAGTTATTGTCAAAAAAAAATTAATAAAACATATTATCCTCAATGTACATTTATTTTGTGTAAAATATATCATTGTTACTGTAAAAAAAAAGTATCTCAACGAGACTAGAACTAGCAACGTTGGGACTACGAGTCTCGCACGCTCTCGCTGAGCCACGCGCTCTTTGAAAAACTAATCTATTGCAATGCTTATAAGTCGCTCGAATTTTGAAAATGCCTCAAAACTCCAAAACGCTTGAATAGTGCATCTTATCAGTTTGCCTCGTATTATCTAATATGAAGACCAATCGCTCTGCCAAGTTTCGTCAAAATCAAATCGTATCACGTAGAAGGATCTCCTTGTAAGAGTTGTAAGCCGTCAGGTCAGGCTTGGGCTGAGCGCGTATCGCACACGGATAGACCGAGCGGGTCTGTGTGCGTTTCGTCACACGGATAAATCGATCGTCTTTGTGTGCGTAAACGCGTAAAGGCTCCTATACAGAAAACACCTAGCCCCGCGGCAAAAAATGACGCGATTCATATTACGCTTTACTCTTACTCTGTTCTATGATTTGTTTATTCTTTCTTCGTCCTGTTACCGCATTTTTGCTTTATCCATCTTGCACAGTGACCATCTTATTTTTATTACAGATAGGCATTGTATACCAGCAGTTTTGCTGGCGCCTTACCTTTTGCGTGTCCAATATTTTCATTTATGCTCTTCGTGATTGCCCGATTTATCATAAATTACTTTTGCATGTAAGCAATAAAGATATTATTATATGGCGCGTTATAAAGTAATGCATTGAGCCGCAACAATAGTGAATTCAACGCAAATCGCGTCGAGCGGAAGACTAACTCGCGCTATCGGCGATAAATAAACGTGTTCATAATCAAACGGCCCGCAGGAATTTGCGTAATCGCGGTATCGGGTCATCTGATATCGTTATAATTTACATCGATGGACACAACGATCGGCGCGCTCACACGCTCCGCGCGGACGCTCTTATCCTCGCGATACCGGATTACAAACCGGAATATCGTTACGTCGGCTGAGAATTATCCTAGATAACGTCGCGCGGGCATCGCGCGGTGGCGAACGGTAAAATCCAGCGTTACGGGCGAGGATCCTGGACGCGCGCAAACGACCAGCGCGGATACCTGCATCCATCAGGCAGCGGCGCGGCGGCTCCCCTAAAACTGTGGAACCCGACTGCATCTATTACGCTAATAGCGATAATAGCTCGTTTTTTGCGCGCATGCCGACAGGAAAGTCAGCTGTCTCCGTTAGGCGATACAGCCCGGGACGCTTATCGAGAGAGGCACCTGCTCGGCTCCGGGTGACCTAAGCGAATCCGCGCGCGGCGATGAAAATTGCCATCGATCAAGTATGCGGTATCGGTGTGCGAAAACCCGCGCCTGGAATTTCCCAGTCGGCATTCAGCACGGTAGGCGATAGAGACCTTTCAGCCGCGCGTACGAGATTTGTGCTTGCGAGTCATCCTGGAACTGGTCGCGCACTGTATAATATACTAAAATATTATACTATACTAAAATATTCTCGAAAATATTAGTAGTTAAAATGGTACTGCCTAAATAATTACAACTGAAAAATGTCAATAACATCCTATTTTATATTATTATACATTTTTGTAGTAAATAATAAATTATTGTACACCTTTCACTAACTTGTATGGATGATCGATTGTCATCCACAACGCACGTATCGTCTTCGTAGTTTTTTATGGATGTGTGCGTAATACAAAGCTAAAGACACCAAGACAACTTAGATGCGAGCTTATCTTACTTCTAAACACTAACAAATCGACTCGTCCGAAATCGTCTAACAGAGACAGTGCAAGGGTCAAATTATCGAGCGACACTTCGCCGAATGAAGCGAGTCTCATTGATTACGCCAATACGCCTTCATCGTTATTACCAGTTTCAGCCAGCGCGATAACCGTAGCAACAACTACGTGGTCCAGATCGAGATACGGGAAATACGGGTAAGTACGAAATTCAACAACAAAGCAGCAAGCACGATCCAATCGGAGGTCAGGCGAAACATGATCAGCACCTGCACAATGTTAAATACGAGCCTGGTTGTCAGAATTCGCAACAGTATACCAAACACGAGCAACAGCAGCAACAGCACGAAGGAAGATTGTCGAACAAGTATGATCACAATCCAACATTCAAGCACGATCTCTCGAGTGCTGCCAGTCAGTATAAACCGGAGTATAAGTCTGAGTCAACAAGTACGAGAGCAGCGGCCAGAGCAAATCGAGATGGTGTCGGCCAAATATGAACCAAATCCCGCGACGAAACATGTGGGCGATCATGTGGCCGCCAAGTTCGAAATCCCCGCGAAAACACCGGACAGGCCGTTCGAATTCGACAGGCCGGTGTCGAAGAGCAGCGACAGCGAGAGGAAGAATTTCAATGAGCCGCAAATAGAAGACAAGACAAAACCCGCATTGCCGCCGAAACCGAGCAAATCGAATCCGCCACCAAGATTGACTCATCATGAGAAAATTGACGTGCCGTCGTCCGACCGGACGCGGATGATTTATGCTGCTATTACTTTGCATTCACTAATATTGTGATGTTATCAAATAATGTGTCATGAAGAACTTGAAATATGTGATTACATTCAGATAATGACCAACGTACAATTCTCATTTCTCATTTTACATTATTCTGTATTGTTTATAATGTTTCAATAAGATACATTTCTGTTGTACATTGTATATTGGTTGTTATATGATATAACACTGCTAAATAACATATCTTACTCCAGCTATTCATGAATCATTACTTGATAACATAAATTGTAACATTGTATAAATTATAATAAAATAAGAAAAAGATGTTATTCTTATTATATTCTAATTTGTAAATAACCAATGTACAATGTACACCAGAAATGTATCTTATTGAAACATTATAAACAATACAGAATAATGTAAAATGCATAAGAAACGCTGGACATATAAGAAATGCTGCAGAATAATAATGAGATAGAGATTTGTACGTTGGTCATTATCAGAATGTAATCACATATCTCGAGCTCTTCATGACACATTATTTGATAACATCACAAGTCACGTAACATTGTCAGATAATAAATTTTTTTATTGCGGTGCATATTCTGCACAAGTCTCTATATCTGTCAGATACTACGTTTACGCGAGCGTTACTTCTGTAGTAACTTACGATAATTCCTTCGCGTAAACGGGATTTTTTGTAGTAACTTACGATAATTTACTCCGCGTAAACGAGTGAATTATCGTTTACTACAAAAGTAACGTTCGCGTAAACGTAGTAAGGGGGATTTTTCGGGCGTCCTCGGGTGAGGACTGTTATGGTGCCTTATACCTCCGGGCTCCGGGTAATTGACACATCGGAGCGTAAACGTAGTAAGAGTCATAAGAGGTTATAAACACGCGGTCGAGACGGCCGCGTGTTTCTAACCTCTTCTGAGTCTGACAGATAAGACACTAGTATGTAATGTAATGTCTTCATCGACATGTTCGGCAGCGACATCTCTTTCAAAATCGCGTAACTATTCTTACATGCCACATTGCTCCTCCACCTCTTTTCTAGGCTAGAATTTCTGGATTTGCATTCCTTATCAATAATCTTTTTTTGTAGGCCTTTATTCTTAGTTTCAATTGCACGATATTGTTCTTACATGTTGTCCCTACGTCATGCCGGTCTAATTTTGTAGATACTTATTGTGGAATTTTTATACAAAGCAAATATTGTCGTGACATATACCAAAATTAACAAAAATATTAATTTTTTATCGTTTTCGATATAAATTCGACCACCATGACGTAGATTTTGATGCGTACTTTAATTCTAGACAAGAAATTTGCATTTCTATAAAGCCAATTAAAAGATTAGTGCTAAGAAAAAAAGCCGGTATTACAGACATGAAATTATTTCAAATTAAAATAAATAAACAAAAAATATATTATAAATGTTTCTAGTATATATTTTTGTAAATTTATACATAATGCAAATCAGTAACTGAAAAGAATTGTTTTTTAAAAGAAAATACAAAAATCCTTTGTTTCTATTTTGTTATTATATTGATATATTGATATATTCTTTTCGTCTTTCTCTCTCTCTCTCTCTCTGACGCTACTGGTAAAAGCACCAGACGCTTCTACTTTGACGGAACTGATTGCAATAACAATCAGTAGCGTCTTTCCGACTGTACTGGTAAAAGACCAGGCGCGTCCACTTTGACGGAACTGATTGCAATAACAATCAGTCGTCGCTTTTTTTCCGACGATACTGGTAAAGACCAGGCGCGTCCACTTTGACGGAACTGATTGCAATCCCAGCAAACGCAAAAGAATTAAAAGATATTTAAAATTTTTTAATACCTTTGAATCCCTTTTTTGGCGGAATTATATGGAATTAGATTAGATTCGAAATGATATGGTCCAATCCCATGGAATCCACAAAAGAAATTTTAAATTCCATCCAATCCTATGGAATCCGTAAAGGTTATGGAATTACATGGCATTAGATGGTTTAGGAAACGTCCTCGCGCCTCCGTTGGGCGACCAAGCGCCGTTGTTCGTCGGTGAGCTTTTGTGTATGTCTATGGGCATTACACGCATTACTGCCCACGGGCAATTAAGCCCGAAAATGAGATTTGTAAGATCTGTCAGGCACCGTAGGGGTCCCTTTACATAGCGGTCGAGACGAAACTTTGAACTCGAGAAGATGCCCCGGCGATGCGACGCCTAGCGGCGTCGACGCGAGGTGCCGGTAATGCAGATACCGCGCGGGCGTTACTATATTCGTTGGCGCGTACCGCCACAGAGTTCAACACGGACACTTTTTCAATCCCTATCCTGGCATTCAATGGTATTCATTTTATTGTCAGATAGACGGAATTCAATGGACTTCAATACGGAATTTTTAATTCCTAGTTTGCGTTGTCAATGGTATTCATCCAGTCGTTAACGGAATCAATGGTATTCAATGGAATTCATCACGAAACTTTCCAACTCCCTAACCTGGCATTCAATGGTATTCTGTTTTCGTTAATGGAATCAATGGTATTCAATGGAATTCATCACGAAACTTTCCACATCCCTAATCTGGCATTCAGTGGTATAAAATATTTTTGTGTCGTAATTGGATGGGATTCAAAAAGATAAATTCTTTCCAAAATAAGGAATTCCATAATATTGAAACTATGTTCAACTCCCTTTTTTGGACAGAATGGAATTCGGCAAGTCCCTTAATTGAATTCCTAGCCAATCCCCCCGTGTTAATTCTTTCCAATCTTTTTTCGTTTGCTCGTCTCTGTGTGTGTAAAAGGTTCCTAAAACCGCCAGGCCAGGCTTGGGCTGACAATCGCGTATAGCACACGGATCTCACCGATGCGGGTTTGTGTGCGTGCCCGATCACATGGATATAATTCTTCGTCTCTGTGTGTGTGAATACTTTTACGGCACCCCGCCGACACGCTGGTAGACCGAATATCATTCCTGCTTTCGCTGTAACTCAACGCGTCGCGGCTCGCTTCTTCGTACTGCATTTTTCCATACAATTATATACTATAAATATTAATACTAGCTGACATACCCCCAGGGGGGCTTCGCCCCGGAGGACATATGTAATCAGACACCGCAAATAGTCTCTCTCGCAGCTCTCTCTCTCATCGCGCTCCTCTCTCTCGTCTCTCTCTCGCGCGCACTCCTCACGCGCTCGCGCGCGCCGTCTCGTCCGCTCTCCTCCTCTCTCCCAGTCCATCTCACCGTCTCCAGAGCTCTCTTCGCCTTCCAATCTCGCGTCCGCGCTCTCCCGTCCTCCCGCCTCTCTCTCCAGCCCTTTCTTCTTCCCCCTTCTCATGTTTTCTCCCCCCTTCTTCTCTCCCTCCCCCCCCCATCACTCCCTCGTTCTTCCCTCTCTCGCTGTTCCTTCTGTCCCCTCCCCCAGACTCCCGTCTTTCCCTCCCCCCCTCTGGTCTCCCTGTAATCTCTCCCTTTCTTTTCGCCTTCCTTTTGCGCCTTCCCCCTTGCTAACTTTTCCCCTTTCTCCCCTCTCTCTCTTCGCCCCCCTGTTCAATTCTTTCTTGTCCCCCCGCCCTTCGGTTCTCCCCTCCTCCACCTCTCTCGCTTCCGTTATCCCCCATTTCCCCACCCCCGTTCTCCCCTTTCGCCCCTCGCCTTTCTTCTATTCCTCCTCATCCCCGTTCTCCGGACTTCTCCCCCTCTTCCATCCTTTCCTTCTGTGCTGCCCTGCCCGTTCCCTTTCCCTTTTCTGTGTTCTTCTTTCCTTTCTTTCTCTTTCCCTCTTTTCTCCTTCCCCGCTTCTCCCGGCTCGGTCTCACGCGTCGCGCTTCTCCCCTCACTCTCTCTCTCTCTCTCTCTCGCTCTCTCTCTATCTCTAAATACAATTCTTTAAAATTTTGATTATTATTTCCCGAAAATCGTCAAACTTCTGATACCGCTTTCCCAAAAGATCGATAACAAAAATTATATACTTGATAGCACTCCCCAGGAAATTCAACCCCTACTTTATGTACAATTCTTGAGATTCGGTCATTCGGAACCGGTTTTTAAAAAGATCGGTAATAAAAATAGTACACTTTATAGCACTCCCCGGAAATTCTACCCACTTCATGTATAATTCTTTGACATTTAATCAATTATTTCCCGAAAAATTGAAAGAATTAAAAAAACCGGTTTTCCAAAAAGATCGGTAACAAAAACGTACACATTATGGCGCTCGCCGTAAAATTCTACCCTACTTTATACAATTCTTTCAGATTCGGTCAATTAATTCCCGAAAGATTGAAAAAATTTCGATACCGGCTTCCAAAAGATCGGTAACGAAAAATTATACACTTCATAGCACTTCCCGGAAAATTCTACCCCTGTTTGATCTACAATTCTTTGAAATTCGGTGAATTATTTCCCGAAAAATTAGAAAAATTAGAAAAACCGGTTTCCAGAAAATCGGTAACAAAAAACTATACACATAATGGCACTTCCCGGAAAATTCTACCCCTATTTCATATACTTTTGGTAAAAATTATTTGAAAAAATTTCGATACCGGCTTCCAAAAGATCGGTAACGAAAAATTATACACTTCATAGTACTCCTCGAAAAATTCTACCCCTGTTTGATCTATAATTTGTTGAAATTTGATCTATAATTTGTTGAGATTTGATAAATTATTTTTCGAAAAATAGAAAAAATTATAAAAATCGGTTTCCAGAAAATCGGTAACAAAAAACTATACACATAGTGTCACTCCCCGGAAAATTCTACCCCTATTTCATATACTTTTGGTAAAAATTCGGTTCAGGGGTTTGGGCTGGGCGTTGATGAGTCAGTCAGTCAGTCAGTCAGTCAGAACAATCGTGAAAAAAAAACACATTTTACCCCTTTTCACCCCCTTAGGGGTGGAATTTCTAAAAATCCTTTCTTAGTGGATGCTTACGTCATGAGAGGAATACACCCTCCAAATTTCAAGTCTCTAGGTTTCAGGGTTTGGTGGCCTGGGCGTTGATGAGTCCAGTCAGTCAGTCAGTCAGTCCCTCCGACATCTTACGTTATAGATTATGATATATATATATGTTATTATATATATATATAGATATATACTTTT
>NW_027270326.1:0-8251 GCF_030848805.1 Temnothorax longispinosus | reverse complement strand
GTTAGTTTGAGCTTCTTTATTACCCCAAAGGGGTCCAAAAGGGCGTTTTGAAGGGACGTACCCAACCCTCTTCTGTCAGTAATAGATGGAAATAATACGAAGTATTCGTACGCGACATACATGAATAAATACGAAATTTTGCAAGAGTTTATATTCGGGATTTAGGAAAATTGTGTAACGCAAAAATTTTCTTGCTTTGTGTAAATATAATCTCGTTTAAATAATCAGGGCCGTGTCATGCGCAGTGATACAATTTAGCGTATAAACGATATAAAAAAGTGTGGAAAAATTGGATATTATTAGGAATTCATTAGTTTCATGTTCAAATTCACGTATCGAAATTTTCGGATTTAATGCAAACCTTTCTTCTCTTAAATTAAAACATTCCTTTACCTTACATTAAATTGACATCAGTAATTTAATTATTTTACTTATAACTATTTGAAATTTCTTTTGTATTGATAAGAAAACTGGTATTGTAAAAGATATCGGTTCAACTGGAGGCCGAATATTTCTCATTCACCAATAATACTTGATATATTATTAATTGTAAGATGAACTTCAATTTTCAGTCGATAAAGTAAATCTCAGAAGGAACATAGGAAAGAAACTAGAGACAGCAAATGTATAAAATACAAAGTAAGCAGAAGGGACTTTCTACAGAGCAGTCAGAAAATTAAAAGAAGTTCTATTTTATTATTTATTTTAATAAAAGAAGTCTTGTTAGTGTATCTCGAATTCACTATATTAACATTTGGCCGATTGTCTGCATGCGTTTGAGAAAGTATAGAAAGTTTGAGAAAATTTCAATTATGTATTCTGTGTTGTACATTTAAATCACTGTTTTTTGATTGGAACTATTTAAATTGATATTGAAGTTCGCATAATTTTTGTCAGCATTAAGGCGGAACGTTTAACAAGGTAATAATGGATTTCTGGCCAGAGCTGCTGTAAATGTCACAGTGGTTGCAATCACGTAATATTTGTTCGACACTATCAGAGTAAGACTAGTCTTTTAAGATACAAGCAACACTTTACTTTGAAATTAAACACGTCGCTTTGAGAATGCTGAGAGAGGTAAATTAAATACGCAAATAGGGTAAATTACTTAAAAATTTCAATTTTTGCATTATATTTTATCACACAGTTTTTCGAGCATTAATTTTTACAATTTGTCTGTTCGTATACATATAAGATTATATATATAATTTATGTTGTTCAAGATTTTATATATATATATATATATATATATACATACATATATATACATATATATACACATACATATATAAATTATACTATTTATATCTTATATAATTTCTATAATAAAAATATTTTTATACAAATGTAAATATATGAGAATATAATGTATGTAAGGTATTTAATGTATATAATATATGTAATATACATAATATATATAATATATAATCTTATATGATTGTGTATTATTGTTAATTATTGAAAAATATAAATCATTGGCAAATAAATGTAAGAGTATAATAAGAGTATAATAATTATGAATCATGCTTTTTATATGACTTATGTACGATAAAGTAATGCATTCAATAATATTCTTCAATGTGGTCACAAATAATAATAAATGAAGAAATTTTAGTAAGGACTAATTATGAAAAAGAAATCTAAACGTTATTTAAATAAAGACCGATTTTTTCTGCAATTATTTTCACATATTGATCAGCATTCGTTGACAGCTCTTTAAATGATTCGTCGTAATATGTTTCTTCAACCATTAAATCCATAACCGTGGAACATGACGTCACCATTTCGTACCTAATCCGTTCGCAGATTTGTGATTCTCTATCATTCACAGTAATTGTTTGAAATTCTTTATGAGCTTCCTCTAAATACTTTACTCGTTGTTTATGTAGTTTTATTTGTTCATCCCTTTGTTCTTGAAAACCTGCTAAATATTTGTATGCATCCGAAATTTTAAGTGTTAACATCGCATAATTTTCAATATTAGTGTCTATAGTAAAATATTTCTTTGCTGCTTGAAGTTCTCTCAAAGTGTTTATGAAAACCGATTTGGCATCAGCAAGATTCAATATACATGGTGCTGTGATCTTGTTGATCTTAGTAGCTAAATGTTCCAATTCTTTTTCCAGCGTAGAAAATATTAAATCTGAATCCTCAGATATTATTTCTAATTTTGACATTTCATCTTGTATCTCAGAAGATTTTTCTTTATTCTGTGAGAATTTTTCCATCCAGAAACGTAAGAGAGAAACTCCATAAGAACCCCAAGATCTAGCACTAACGGCTAAGGCATTATTATAACTTTTATTCGAATCAAGAGGTGCTTCTTTCTCTTCCGATCTAATATCTTTATCAGATCTGTGTATTACATAATCTCCAATAGCAATGTGACTTTTAGCTTCAGCGAAACGACCGTTTGCTAGAAAGTATCTAGATAGATCAAATAAGGTTAAAGCCATATCAAGACATTTTTCATCAAATTTTGCTTTGTTAGATACCATGTCTGTCAGTCGGATGTTTAATATATCATGTATGTACTTTACAAATTCGTGCTTATCTTTAGACCTTCTAAGATATTGACGTTCTAACTCCTGTAAAGTTGTATGATGCAAATTGTTCAAGATAATCCTAGGATTCAATTCTTTTCCTTTAATACCAACAAGACTTTCTATGTGGATGGGATCGGGATAATTATCCTCTCGTGTGTATTTGTAGTATAGCGACAATGCTGTATTCAAGTGTTCATTATCTTTTTCTGTCTCAAGTTTCTCACAAACTGAATTTAATCCGTTAAGTGCACCTATAGATGTCAATATAGCTTTACGGTCTAACGTTTTGCCTTTTAACAGTTCCAAACATCTTGAAAGATAACGTACAGCAGTATTTAAATCGTCAGTATCCGTGGAAGTAACATATTCTAAGCCAATGTTGCAATGAGCTGTCGATAAAGCAACAATATCATCAAATTTTTGGTCCGTTAAAACATCGACTACATTATGATATAATACATTCATTTTCTCCTCTGACACTTTTAATTTGTCTTTCTTCTTAGCAAGTCCAGTGTCTTCATCTATGTACTTTATTTCAAACGACAATTGTAGAATGTCCAAAAAGTTCTCACTAATATTCATACTTGTAGTGGATTCGGCCGGTACCGTTTCTGTATAAACAATGAGAATTAATGGTTATAAATCATTACATGGACACTTATCTAACAAAATTACTTATATGCGTTACCGAGTTCAAGAATTTGAGCCTGTCTTTCTTCCATTACTTGTCTGAGGAACGCGAACATTGTTGCTCACTGATATAAAGACAATGTCCAGTATAAAGTTATGAATTTGTGCTCTGACTTGCAAATTTATCAAACGTCCTTTAATCACGGATGAGGGATTTCCGTATACACGTGCTATATATAAAAATTGGAGGGGATTTACACCTCTGATATCCAATAGAAAGATATGTTTTATAGGGATAAAATTTCTTTTTATCTAGGGTCGATAGCGCGTTCTTCTACAGGATATCGAATTACGTATTGGACGTTGGATACGGACAAGTATTTCAAAAGAGGCATAAGATTTCACCCAATGACACAAGGTGTCAAAGAACGGTGCTGAAATAAGGTAAAAGAATATGATGTATGAAATTGATCTATCTGATGTATATTTTTGGACCTATACTGAATTCGAACATAAAGCTTTTAAAATTGATCAAATTGCAGGGAAATTTATGAAAATGTAGTTTTTCTATACAAAAAAGATTCGTTTTGCAGCAAATAATTTTTAATGAACAAATGACAATTGTAAACAAAATAAGTCTTTTTTATTGATATTTTTTAGAGAGAAAAAAAGATAGGGTTGCGACCTTATTTTCATCGAAATTCTACATTTTTATAGTTCCATACTTTACAGATTCACGCTGCATTTCCTACTTTTTTCAATGTTTGCTGTAATATCTCTCATGCACATTTTTCTTCTTTTACTGTACGGATATAAAAGGCGATAAAGTATATGCAAATATAAGTATATCCCAAATAGAACAGCATATCACAATAAAGTCAAATGATATTAAAATGACTGCTAAATAATTTTTTTTGTTATTTTACCATCATTTTGACGTCTTTTGACATTATTATAACTTTCTGTTCTATCTGAGACACGTATAATATATATATAACATTCGAACTAGGTTAATAATATATATAGTATTAATTGTATAGAAAAGCAGATCAAGACTTGGTCAAACAGATCAAGACTTGGTCAAACAGAAGCAGACTTGGTCAACCTAGACAGATCGTTTAAGCAAAGTAGTGGGTTTCTGGCCAGACTTGCTACAAATCACAGCGCCTGCAATCGCATAATATCCGTTCGACACCTTCAGAACAAGACTAGTCTTTTCAAGTTATCAGCAACAATTTATTTTGGAATCAAACACGCCGCTTTGAGAATGCTGAGAGAGGTAAATTAACGTACTCTTGGAGTCTATTGGCAATGCATTTAAAATAAAAAATGTATTTGCCTTCAAATCGCTTAATAAACAAATAGAGTAAATTATGTTTAAATTTTAATTTCTTTGCTTAATATTTTTTTCACACAGTTTCTACGAATATTGATAATTTCTACAATTTGTCTGTTTATAAACATGTAAGAATATATATTTATACAATTTATGTTACTTAAGATTATATAACTGTATATTATTGTCAGATATCGTAAAATATTGTTAATTATAAAAATACAAGAATATAATAATTACACATCTGTCTATCATATGGAAATATTATAAGGAACATGACTCATTCAAGAACTATTTATTTTCAGACGAATTTAATACAGATAATTAATAAAACACATTTTTTAAATTATGAATCATGTTTCTTATATGACTCAAATATATGTTAACGCGGAATGTATTCAATTAATATTCACCAATATAAAGTCATAAATAACAAGAAACGTACAAATCTTGAAAAAGGTCTAAATATTTAAAAGAATCTAAACGGCATTTAAATAAAAATCGATATTTTCTCCGATCATTTTCGCATATTGATCAGCTTTCATTGACATCTCTTTAAATGATTCGTCATAATATGTTTCCTCGATCATTAAATCCATAACCGTGGAACATGAAGTCACCACTTCGTACCAAATCCGTTTGTAAATTTGTAATTCTCTATCCTGCACAGTAATTGTATGAAATTTCTTACGAGCGTTCTCTAAACTCTCTACTCGCCGTTTATGTAGTTTTATTTGCTTATCTCTTTGTTCTTCAAAACCTGCTAAATATTTGTATGTATCTGAAATTTTCAGTGTTATCTTTGCATAACTTTCAATGTCAATGTCTGCAGTAAAATATTTTTTCGCTGTTTCAAGTTCTCTCAAAGTGTTCAAAAAAACCAATTTGGCATCAGCAAGATTCAATATACATGTTTCTGTGATCTTAATAGCTATATGTTCCAATTCTTTTTCTAATAGGTCAGAGAATATTAAGTCGGAATCCTCAGATTTTATTTCTAATTTTGATATGCGATCTTGTACCTCGGAAAATTTTTCTTTATTCTGTGAGAATTTTTCCATCCAGAAACGTAAAAGAGAAACTCCATAGAAACCCCAAGATTTAGCACTAACGGCTAAGGCATAATTATGACGTACATTCAAATGAAGAGATGCTTTTTTCTCTTCTGATAAATCTTCAACAAATCTGTATATTACATAATCTCCAATAGCAATGTGACTTTTAGCTTCAGCGAAACGACTGTTTGCTAGAAAGTATTTAGACAGATCAAATAAGGTTACAGCCATATCAAGACATTTGTCATCAAATTTTGTTTTGTCAGATACCATGTCTATCAGTCGGATGTTTAATATATCATGTATGTACTTTACAAATGCATGCTTATCTTTAGACTTTTTAAGATATTGACGTCCTAACTCCTGTAAAGTTGTGTGATGCAAAGTGTTCAAGATAATCCTAGGATTCGATTCTTTTTCTTTAATACCAATAACACTTGCTATGTGGATGAGATCAGGATAATTACCTTTGTTTCTGAGCACTGAGTTATAGTATAGTGCCAATGCTTTATTCAAGCATTTAGTATTCTGCTCTTCCCCAAGTTTCTCACAAACTGAATTCAATTCGTTCAGTGTACCTATATATATCAATATAGCTTTACGGTCTAACATTTTGTCTTTTAACAGTTCCAAACAACTTGAAAGACAGTGTAGAGCAGTTTTTAAATCGTCAATATCTGTAGATGTAACATATTCTAAGCCAATGTTGTAATAAGCTGTCGCTAAAGCAACAATATCATCAAAATTTTGGTCCTTTAAAAGATCGATTATATTATGATATAATACACTCATCCTCTCTTCTAACGCTTTTATTTTGTTTTTCTTCTTAGCAAGTTTAATGTCTTCATCCATGTACTTTATTTCAAACGACAATTGTAAAATATCCAAAAATTTCTTACTAATATTCATATTTGTAGTAGATTCGGCCGGTATCGTTTCTGTATAAACAATGAGAATTAATGGTTAAAAATCAATACATGGAGATTTATCTAACTAAATAGCTTATATGCATTACCGAGTTGAAGGATTTGATCCTGTCTTTCTTCCATTACTTGTCTGAGGAACGCGAACATTGTTGCTCAATAATACTGATATAAAAACAATTTCCAGTATAAAGTTATGAATTTCTGTTCCGACTAGCAAGTTTATCAAACGTCCTCTATTTCTGGATGGGGGATTTCCGCATACACGTGCTATACATGAAAATTAGAGAGGGTTTACATCTTTTATATCCAATAGAAAGATATATTTTATAGGGATAAAAATTATTTTTACCTAGGGCCCCTATATAGCGTGTTCTCCTATAGGATATTGAATCGCATACCGAGAACATTGGATACAGATAAGTTTTTCTGAAAGAGGTGTAAAAGATCCCACTCAGTCAGTAACCGAAAGTGTCAAATTTATTTATTTATTTTTCGAATGTTCTTCCAAAAGGGCTCGTTGAAATAAACATTATTCTTTTTAAATTGGCGGTGTTTGAAACAGAAGGTATAAATATTTTAATTTCTTTTGGATGATACTTTTTTGGATAAAATTAGTCTTTTACATTTTTGTTTTTGGTTTTTTCTTTTTTTTTTTATTGTGGCCCTGCTAGCTTAATATTAAAATAGCAGCGCCACGGTTTTCTTCGAAATGGCACGCGGTACACAATTATTATTAGTGGCACAATTTAGTATAAAATAGGTACTAAATCCAATGGGTCTAGTTTGATTCTGCTAGCTTAATAGATCAGAGGTATTTGATACTTTTCTCACGCATGATATGGTTCATGACAATGCCCGGAGTAGCGCACTCTTTACCTGTGTCAAGGATTTACTTTCATCCTTTTTATTTGCGAGTTAATAAATTAAAAATTAAACGTAACTAAAAATAGTACACGGGATCAAATTTATGCCACTTTCACGCAGTTGATCCTAGGTAACATTATGTGCTTAAAATTTCTGTCTTCAAATGGCCGCGGACCGCTATTTTGCATGGAGGTGTCGTAGCGACTTAAAAATGGTTAGCAAAAATTTTTCAAATAATTCCCAACTTGATATCTTTAATGTCATTTAAAATTTTCAACTCCCATTTTACCACCTTGGGTGGGAAATGATCGGCACCCATGTCAAGCAGAGATAGTTTTTTTCAAATATTGGAATAAATACCGATATTTTTATTTCTACAAAACGTTATTTAAGGGTTTCCACATTTTTGACAAATCTATTAGATATATATATGTATATATTACCTGTATTAATACAGAAATTACCTAAGTTCCGTATTAAATGATGAATTTTAGAAACACATCTGCAAAAATGAAAATTTTAATAACCAAACATCTTGATCGTTTCAACTTTTAAATGATAAATGTTTAAAGTTTTCGATTAATTAGATTGTTCAATAATTGCGTGGCCAATGACGCCGCACGATTAAGTTGTCTGCAGATATCTAGTCTCGATTTTATCTTTCTACATGTGGATATAGTGTAACACAACTATTTCATTTAACTTATTTATTTTCTTAATCCTACGTTTCTTGTTACGCGCAAGTTTACGTATAAAGCACTTATATAATTTCAGATGCGACTGGAGTCACAATGCACGAATAATAAGATATGACGCATCCGACCCGAAAACGTTTGACTTCAGATCCGTTTCATACGAGAACTTTTCGCGGACTTGATTGATCAATTTTAAACT